>NC_136329.1:8718876-8766376 GCF_964198595.1 Lampetra fluviatilis
ATCCTCCGTGGCTGCTGCTGCTGTTGCTGCTGTTGTTGCTGCCTGTAGTGGTGAGTCGTCCCCTACGTTCACGTGGACGTTGAACGGTGGGGAGGTGGGCGGGTGGTGATAAAGAAAAAGCATCCATACGACAAGCCACGCCACCCACACACACACCCACACACCCACACACACCACACCCCACACACACACACACCCACTCACACACACACCCACTCACACACACACACCCACTCACACCCCACCCCACACACACACCGTGCTGGTGTGGGTGGGTGTGGGTATGGAGTCTTTGGTGTGGGTGGGTGTGGGTGGGTGTGGGTGGGTGTGGGTATGGAGTCTTTAGTGTGGGTGAGTGTGGGGGTGAGTGTGGGTGGGTGGGTGTGGGTGTGTGTCTCTGTGTGTGTGAGTGTGTCTCTGTGTGTGTGGGTGAGGGTGGGTGAGTGTGAGTGTGGGTAGGTGGGTGAGTGTGGGTGGGTGAGTGTGAGTGTTGGTGGGTGAGTGTGGGTGAGTGTGAGTGTGTGTGGGTGTGGGTGGGTGGGTGAGTGTGGGTGGGTGAATGTGGGTGGGTGAGTGTGGGTGGGTGTGGGTGGGTGTGGGTGGGTGGGTGTGGGTGGGTGTGGGTGTGGGTGGGTGTGGGTGTGGGTGGGTGTGGGTGAGTGAGTGGGTGTGGGTGAGTGAGTGGGTGTGGTGTGAGTGATGTGGGTGGGTGTGGGTGAGTGATGTGAGTGGGTGAGTGAGTGGGTGTGGGTGAGTGAGTGGGTGTGGGTGAGTGAGTGGGGGTGTGGGTGAGTGAGTGGGGTGTGGGTGAGTGAGTGGGTGTGGGTGAGTGAGTGGGTGTGGGTGAGTGAGTGGGTGTGGGTGAGTGAGTGGGTGGGTGTGGGTGAGTGGGTGGGTGTGGGTGAGTGAGTGGGTGTGGGTGAGTGAGTGGGTGTGGGTGAGTGAGTGAGTGGGTGTGGGTGAGTGCGTGGGTGTGGGTGAGTGAGTGAGTGGGTGTGGGTGAGTGAGTGAGTGGTGTGGTGGAGTGAGTGAGTGAGTGGTGGTGTGGGTGAGTGAGTGAGTGAGTGGGTGTGGGTGAGTGGGTGGGTGTGGGTGTGAGTGAGTGTGGGTGGGTGTTGGGTGGGTGGGTGTGGGTGAGTGAGTGTGGGTGGGTGGGTGAGTGTAGGTGGGTGTGAGTGAGTGTGGGTGGGTGAGTGTCCTCTGTGTGTGTGTGGGTGAGTGTGGAGTGGGTGAGTGTGGTGTGGGTGAGTGTGGGTGAGTGAGTGGGTGTGGGTGAGTGAGTGGGTGTGAGTGAGTGTGAGTGAGTGGGTAGGTGTGGGTGAGTGAGTGTGGGTGGGTGTGGGTGAGTGAGTGTGGGTGGGTGGGTGAGCGTGAGTGAGTGGGGTGTGAGTGAGTGAGTGGGTGGGTGGGTCGTGGGTGATGTGAGTGTGGCTGGGGGAGTGAGTGTGAGTGAGTGGGGTGGGTAGGTGTGGGGGAGTGAGTGTGAGTGAGTGTGGGTGGGTGGGTGAGTGTGAGTGAGTGGGTGTGAGTGAGTGAGTGGGTAGGTGTGGGTGGGTGAGTGTGAGTGAGTGGGTGTGGGTGAGTGAGTGTGGCTGGGGGAGTGAGTGTGAGTGAGTGGGTGGGTAGGTGTGGGGGAGTGAGTGTGAGTGTGTGTGGGTGGGTGGGTGTGGGTGGGTGGGTGTGAGTGAGTGTGAGTGAGTGGGTGGGTAGGTGTGGGGGAGTGAGGTGTGGGTGGGTGTGGGTGAGTGAGTGTGGCTGGGGGAGTGAGTGTGAGTGAGTGGGTGGGTAGGTGTGGGGGAGTGAGTGTGAGTGAAGTGGGTGGGGTAGGTGTGGGTGGGTGGGTGAGTGTGAGTGAGTGTGTGTGGGTGGGTGTCTGTGTGTGTGTGTGTGGGGGAGCGGTGGTGCAGTGGTCAGCGCTACGCTGCCCTATAAACCCGGCGACCCCGCTCACGGCCAACGCCACCAGTGACGATTATCTGAACCGGTCCTGGGCCTCCCCTAGGTCGACTCAGCCTCAAATGAGTAGCTGGTGCAGTGTAAACATCGCCACTGGGGAGACAAAGGCGGCCGGGCGTGGTGCTGGCCACCCACCCCCTCGTGTACCGTTCCGGCCTTCATAGGTGCTCGCTAACAGCACTTGCCCCTACAGTCTGCTACAGGCTACGCGGGGGAGCTTTGTCTTTGTGGCGTTACGGATGGCGGCGTTCGTGTGCCGCGGTGCCGGCCTACATAGGGCGCTGCTTCCTGGCTCACAGCACTTGCCCCAATAGTCTGTTGGAGGCTACACGGGGGAGCTTTGTCTTTGTGTGTTCATAGGCGTTGCTACTCGCTCACAGCACTTGCCCCAATAGTCTGTTGTAGGCTACACGGGGGAGCTTTGTCTTTGTTTGTGCATAGGTGCTGCTACTCGCTAACAGCACTTGCCCTACCAGCCTGTTAGAGGCTTCACGGGGATCTTTGTCTTTGTGTTCATAGGTGCTGCTACTTGCTAACAGCACTTGCCCTGACAGTCTGTTACAGGCTACACGGGGGGACCTTTGTCTTTGTGTGTTCATAGGTGCTGCTACATGCACCACAAACAAAACGAACTTTAAAAAGTGGCTATGAGATGTTGACTACCTCGCCTGGTACGCAGGAGGTCGTGGGTTCGATCCCGACCCTGACGATGCCTGCTGCTGTATATTTAATCCTAATGAGTACCAATAATACTTTATTTTATTTCTGGGACACTTTATTTTGTCCAGGGGTGTACTTGACTCCACGACTGGGGTACCAATCAATCCGAAATCAGTGCTACTCCGTGATGTCGAAACGCAGTCAAAATGCATTTTGACTGCTAGTGTTGTGGTTATTGCAAACATGATGCCTTGTATAAAGGTGTCAGTTTTGTACCAGTTGAAAGGGTACAAACCTATTACTATATTTTGCCACTGGTGAAGGAGATGTCTCAGTGTAAATGCTTTACCCCGAGCTCTCAATACTCTGATAGTGCGCTGTCTTTGAGTTGTGCGCCTTTTGGCGTCATCTGGTCCAACACCAATGGAGACTAGGCTTTAAGAAAAGCTGTCTCTGGTGTGGACCAATCAACTTCAAGGACAGTGCATATCATCATCAGAGTTGTTTCTTTTTGTTTGCATTTTGACTGCTAGTGTTGTGGTTATTGCAAACATGATGCCTTGTATTAAGGTGTCAGTGTTTGTACCAGTTGAAAGGGTACAAACCTATTACTATATTTTGCCACTGGTGAAGGAGATGTCTCAGTGTAAATGCTTTACCCCGAGCTCTCAATACCCTGATAGTGTGCTGTCTTTCAGTTGTACGCCTTTTGGCGTCATCTGGTCCAACACCAATGGAGACTAGGCTCTAAGAAAAGCTGTCTCGGGTGTGGACCAATCAACTTCAAGGACAGTGCATATCATTATCAGAGTTGCTTCTTTTTGTTTGCATTTTGACTGTTTGTGTTGTGGTTATTGCAAACATGATGCCTTGTATTAAGGTGTCAGTGTTTGTACCAGTTGAGTGCGTGACCGCAGGGCGGATGGAGAGGATGAAGAGGATGAAGCGGGCGGAGAAACTGGAGCGATCGCAGCGGTCGGAGAGGCCTCGGAAGTCGGAGAAGACGGAGCGGGCGGAGAGGGGGGAGCGGGGGGGGGAGGGCGGAGAGGGGGGAGAAGGGGGGGAGAGCGGAGAGAGCGGAGAAGATGGAGAGGGGGGGGAGGGCGGAGAGGGGGGAGAGGGGGGGGGAGAGCTGAGAGGGCCGAAAGATTGGAGAGGATGGAGAGGATGGAGAGGGTGGAGAGAGCCGAGAGAGCCGAGCGGGTGGAGCGCGGGGAGAGGATGGAAAGGATGGAGCGCGGGGAGAGGATGGAACGGATGGAGAGGGGGGAGAGAGGGGAGAGGATGGAGAGGGGGGAGAGGGGGGAGAGGGGGGAAAAGAAAAGCAAGAAAAAGAGTAGCAAGAGGAAGGGAGGGGGGGGTAGCTCGCGGTCGCGCTCGAAGAAGCTTCTGGTGAAGCGTGGAGACGCGGCCATCGGGGGCGGGGCCAGCGGCGAGACGTGGGGCGGAGCCGGCGGGGAAAGCGCCGGGTACCACGGTGAGCACACCCCTCACCCACACTCACCACCCCTCACCCACACTCACCACCCCTCACCCACACTCACCACCCCTCACCCACACTCACTACCCCTCACCTACACTCACCACCCCCTCACCCACACTCACCACCCCTCACCCACACTCACCACCCCTCACCCACATCACCCCTCACCCACACTCACCACCCCTCACCCACACTCACCACCCCTCACCCACAGTCGTCCGTGATGCTACCCCTCACCTACAGGAAGTGGTCGTTTCGATCCCGACCCTGACGACGCCTGCTGCCGTAGATTTGGAGTTTGCGTCTCTCTCTCATCATCATCATCATCATCACGGTGGCTAGGAGATGTTGACTACCTCGCCTGGTGTGCAGGAGGTCGCGGGTTCGATCCCAACCCCGACAACGCCTGCTGCTGTAGATTTGGAGTCTGCGTCTCTCTCATCATCATCACGGTGGCTAGGAGATGTTGACTACCTCGCCTGGTGTGCAGGAGGTCGCGGGTTCGATCCCGATCCCGACGACGCCTGCTGTCTTAGATTTGGAGTCTGCGTCTCTCTCTTCGTGTCCACATGGATATCTCTCCCGGTGGCCCGGTTTTCCCCTCCACATTTAGAATGAACGTCCACGTGGTTGAGCTGCCGTCATTTGTGATTGCCGGGGGTCGCTTCTTCAAAAAGAGCCGCTACCACATAGCAGCTCAGCGGGGCCTCGCCCGTGGAGTGACTGCGATTGTCACCGCGCGAGGCCGGGCGTACGAAGCCACGGCGGATAATGTGCTGACATTACGTGCAGCCCGCGTACGGGGCGTAGCACCGGCCCTAGTGGGGCTTGCGTGTGCGCTGGTCAGCATGGAGACATCGCGTGCAGTGCGAGGTGCGGGCTCGCGGTGAGGGAGCGAGAGGGAGCGTCAGCCGGCGAGGGTTACGTTGAGGCACGATACGCCGGTTGACCTGCCGACACGTGGCCGGACGGTATTGAAGGGGGGTCACCGGTGGACACGGGCGCGGTCACGTGGCCTGAAAGAGCTCTCGGGAGCCTTCGAGAAAGAGCCGGAGAGGCCTGGAAGGTGGGCGGGGCGAGGGGCGGAGCCAGCCACAGCCCAGGGGGATATCACGGGGACCCCGTGAGGGGTGAGGGGTTCTTCGTGTTGCTGGTGTGATGGAGATCCACGTCGGGTTGAAGAAGCCGCTAGCCACACGGTCCGGGACCCGGCTCGTGGTCCGGGCCGGGATAGCGAGCCGCGTCTAGAACTGCCGTTGCGTGGCTGGACGGGTGTTCGAGACCCGAGTATAGTCTTCTTGGTTCTTTCGGTGAAGTCACGTAGAATGGAAATAATAAAATAATGCTACCCCCTATCCCCTCCCTTTGATGCTGCTAATCCTGCATAATGCACGGGCATAATGACTTTAAACCCCCCGCCAAACCTCCTACGCATTTCACAAGTAGTACTAATCGCATATCTGCATTTCCCAGAAATATGCTAAATTCCTCTGTTGATATGCAAATTCCTTTGTCAAGGCTCTCTTCTCCCTCCAACCCAGATTAAATATACGCTCCAAGCGTGGTGGTGTTTCATTCAGACGCTGTCTTCTCGACAGACCTGTTCTTCACCTGAGGACGGCTGCTTGCGTTTACTTTTATTAATTTTAATGTTTTTACCTACGTGACTTCACCGAAAAAACCTAAGAATAGGAATCCTTGCAGTCACGAAAGCTTCAAATCTAGAACTGGAGGGAGACTTTGACTTGCTTGACCTCCCTCCACCCGCCTAACTAACCCCCGACTTCCCGTCTCTTTGAAAGCCTCCTCGGAGCACGCCCAGCCGCTGAACCTGCGGATCAAACAGGAGGCGGAGGAGGAGGTGGAGGAGGAGGATGATGCGGAGTACGAAGACGAGTGGCTGGAGGACGACGTGAAGTCAGAAGTGGACGGAGGCGGTGAGAGACGCCACGGATCTCCTTCATTTTGCGGGGGACCACACAATGTCTGTGTGTGCGTGAGCGACGCTCGCAACAACGAGCGGAGCGCCGGGTGGCTAAAGCACAGGCAGTTGGTACAGTAGGGGGCACAGGTGGTGCATCAGCCAGTCATCTCGGTCATCTCGGTCAGTCGACCCGTGACACCTGCTGGGTCTGCCCCGTGACCTCCTGCCAGCGGGCGTTCGACACTTCACGTGGCCTCAAGGTGCACTTGGCCTGGCACAAGCGTCGTGGTGACGTCACCGCCACTTAGTGGCTAATGGCGGTTGTTGTTGTTGTTGTGTACGTCGAATGGGGAGCGGTGGTGTAGCGGTTAGCGCTGCGCTATGAACCTGGCGACCCGGGTTCGATTCCCGCTCACGGCCAACATCGGTGACGATTATCTGAACCGGTCCTGGGCCTCCCCTAGGTCGACTCGGCCTCAAATGAGTACCTGGTGCGGTGTGTAATAGTGATGGTGTAGTAGTAGTTGTATTGTAGTAGTGATGGTGTAGTAGTGGTTGTATTGTAGTAGTAGTGGTAGTATTGTAGTGGTTGTATTGTAGTAGTAGTGGTAGTATTGTAGTAGTGGTTGTTTTGTAGTGGTAGTAGTAGTGATGGTGTAGTAGTAGTTGTATTGTAGTAGTAGTAGTGGTAGTATTGTAGTGGTTGTATTGTAGTAGTAGTGGTTTTATTGTAGTAGTAGTATTGTAGTGGTTGTATTGTAGTAGTGATAGTGTAGTAGTATTGTACTAGTAATAATAGTGTAGTTGTATTGTAGTAGTATCTCTTGCTGGATTTCCCCGCGTGATCGTCACCGCTGGTGCCGCTCGCTTCTCCAGGGCCGGAGGAGTTTGACTACGGCTACGGTGACGACGACGACGACGATGGCGACGATGGCGGCGGCGGCGGCGGCATTCAGCGCGGCGTGCCGAACGAGGGCCGCGGGAACCGCATGAGGGTGCCAATCGGCGCTCACGGCTACCGTGAGGCCCACGACTCCGGTGAGGAGTCTCGCGGGACGTCGCGTGTTTGTGTCGGTGGGGCGGCAGGTCGGTCGATTGCTCGCTCGGTCGATCAATCGATTGGTAAGTCGGTCGATTGGTCCGTCGGTCAATCGGACGGTCGGTCGATTGCTCGCTCGGTGGATCGATCGATTGGTCCGTCGGTCGATTGGTCCGTCGGTCGATCGGACGGTCGGTCGATTGCTCGCTCGGTCGATCAATCGATTGGTGAGTCGGTCGATTGGTCCGTCGGTCAATCGGACGGTCGGTCGATTGCTCGCTCGGTGGATCAATCGATTGGTGAGTCGATCGATCGGTCCGTCGGTCGATCGGACGGTCGGTCGATTGCTCGTTCGGTCGATCAATCGATTGGTGAGTCGATCGATCGGTCCGTCGGTCGATCGGACGGTCGGGTCGATTGCTCGCTCGGTGGATCAATCGATTGGTGAGTCGATCGATTGGTCCGTCGGTCAATCGGACGGTCGGTCGATTGCTCGCTCGGTCGATCGATCGATTGGTCCGTCGGTCGATTGGTCCGTCGGTCGATCGGACGGTCGGTCGATTGCTCGCTCGGTGGATCAATCGATTGGTGAGTCGATCGGGTCCGTCGGTCGATCGGACGGTCGGTCGATTGCTCGCTTCGGTCGATCAATCGATTGGTGAGTCGATCGATCGGTCCGTCGGTCGATCAGACGGTCGGTCGATTGCTCGCTCGGTCAATCAATCGATTGGTAAGTCGATCGATCAGACGGTCGGTCGATTGCTCGCTCGGTCAATCAATCGATTGGTAAGTCGATCGATCGGTCCGTCGGTCAATCGGACGGTCGGTCGATTGCTCGCTCGGTCGATCAATCGATTGGTAAGTCGATCGATCGGTCCGTTGGTCGATCGGACGGTCGGTCGATTGCTCGCTCGGTCGATCAATCGATTGGTAAGTCGATCGATCGGTCCGTCGGTCGATCGGACGGTCGGTCGATTGCTCGCTCGGTCAATCAATCGATTGGTAAGTCGATCGATCGGTCCGTCGGTCAATCGGACGGTCGGTCGGTCGATTGGACACTCGATTGGTTGGTCGGTCAACCAAACGCTCGGTTAATCGGTCCGTCGGTCAACCGGACGGTCGGTGGATCGGTCAATTGGATACTCAAGTTCAAGTTCGTTAATTTGGTGTAGCCCTGTGAGCCATTCGGCTCTTGAATCGGGTGCAACCGCAACAAACAAAAAACATGAACAAGAAAACATCTTAAAGTGACTAAGTGCAAACAGGAAATCCAAGAAAAGACAGCAAAATATTGATGAAAAAATTTACCCGTAAAAACAACGTTTTTCACTATAAATCCTTTATATGCGTGGCGGCTAGAGTCCTCTCGTCCTCTGGCTTGAGATGGCTGCCACCTATGGGTCAGATGATTGCCTGCCACCATTAAGCAATTGGTAATTAAATATAAAAAAATAATTCCTAAAAAGTGTAAAATTCAGGAAAAAAATTTTCACGAAAATAAATTGTCACGCACAACGAGTCTGTGTGCAAAATGTCAGCTCGATTGGATCACGGGAAGTGGGTTAAAAAACGACCGAAAGATTTGCACGGTCGTAAGCGCGCAAGCAAGCAAGTGAACTTAATATAAAGGATTTAAAAAGCACCGTACACCAACGCTGTGTGCAAAAATCCCAGTGGGATGCAAGTCAAACAACAACAACAAAACTTACATTAAAGCCATCAGTCTAACTCCGTACTACAACAAACAAACACTCGACGATAGTCAGGCGCCCAAAAACCGCGCCGCACGACCTTGTTAGTGGGAGCCTCGGTGGACCGAAGGAGCCACTTGTCAAGATGTTAGAACACCAAACTGAAACCTTTTACGAGAAATCGTGTTACTGCATTAACCACGACGCTTGTGGTCAGAATACAAACAAAAAACACGCTCTGATAGTTTATGATGCATTGTCCTTCAAACTGATTGGTCCACACCAGAGACGGCTTTCTTTTGAGCCTCGTCTCAAGCGGTAGGACGTCTTCCGCTTTCGTTTGCGATGACGTAAACTCTCCAGTCAACACGGCCCACGACGATGATGCAAACACAAACATGGCCACACCGCCCCCCCCCCCTCTCCCCCCTCCCCCACCTCGCCCCTCCCTCTCTCTCTCCCTCTCTCCCCCCTCTCCCCCCCCTCTCCCCTCTCCCTCCCCTCTCCCCCCTCTCCCCCTCCTCTCCCCCCCTCTCCTCTCCCCCCTCTCCTCTCCCCCCCCACTTCTCCCACCCCCACCTCGTCCCCTCCCCCTCTCTCCCCCCTCCCCCACCTCGCCCCCTCCCCCCCACCCTCGCCCCTCTCCCCCTCTCCCCTCCTCTCTTCCCCCTCTCCCTCTCTCCCCCCTCTCCCCTCCGCCACTCCCCCTCTCCCCTCCGCCACCTCGCCCCTCTCCCCCCTTCTCCCCCCTCTCCTCCCCCTCTCCCCCTCTCCTCCCCCTCTCCTCCCCCTCTCTCCCCCTCTCTCCCCCTCTCCCCCTCTCCCCTCCGCCACTCCCCCTCTCCCTATCTCCTCCCCCTCTCCACCCCCTCTCCCCCCTCCCCCTGTCCCCCCCTCTCTCCCCCCCTCTCCACCACCTCGCCCCTCGCCACTCCCCCTCTCTCCCCCCTCCCCCCTCTCCCCCCCCTCACCTCCCCCACCCCAGAGCTGGTGGCCGAGACCCTGCACGTGTGCGAGGAGTGCGGCCGCGGCTACTCGTCGCGCAAGAACCTCAAGAAGCACCTGAAGATGCACAACAGCGCGCGGCCGCACCTCTGCGAGGAGTGCGGCAAGGGCTTCAAGGACTCGTACACGCTGCGCGTGCACCGCATGGCGCACACGGGCGAGCGTCCCGCACGTGTGCGACGTGTGCGGCAAGGGCTTCTCGCTCAACTACAGCCTCAAGGTGCACCGGCGCATCCACACGGGCGAGCGCCCCCACGTGTGCCCCGAGTGCGGCAAGGGCTTCCGCCAGCACCCGCACCTCAAGGTGCACCAGCTGATCCACGTGGAGGCGATGCCGCACATCTGCGGCGAGTGCGGACGCGTCTTCTCCAAGCTCTCCTACCTGAAGCTGCACCAGCGCAAGCACGCGCAGGCATGAGCGGTGCGGGGTCTACTGGGGGGGGCGGGCTGGGAGGGGCTGGGAGGGCTGGGAGGGGCGGGGGGGGGCGGGCTGGGGGGGGGGCTGGGGGGGGGTCATGGGCAGGGGGCAGAGGTCGCAAACGGGTTTTGATTCCTTACCCGTACCCGGCCGCACCAGGGTCGCAAACGGGTACCCGTACCCGGCCGTACCCGTACCCTACCCGTACCCGGCCGGGTACGGGTAGGGTACGGGTTCGAGTACCCGATTGCGACCTCTGGGATGAAGCCAAGTTGCAGGCGCGGGTGGGTTGATTTCTAGGAACTTGAATTGTGAGAAGAGACGAGACGTTGGGAAACGAGTGACAAACGGTGACTCACCAGTGACTCACGGCCTTCCCGTACCCGGGTATCGGGAAGGGTACGGGTATCGGGTACCCGGTTGCGACCTCTGGCAGGGGGGTGGGAGAGGCGGGCGGGGGGGGGGTTAGGTGATGATCAGGTCCGACGATTTTTCTCCGTCTTTGACCCGGGAACAGAATGGCGGCTTCGTGATCTCGATTTGAAGACGAGTTGCTTGAGGGGGGAGGGGGGGGAGGGGGGGGCGGCTTGTCACGTGGGTTGGTGCAGAAACGTGATTCCTTCCATAACGGCATCCGATTTGGTGTTTGAACATCCCAACACAAATTTCGATTTAAAGCTTTCGTGACTGCAGGGATTCATCTTCTTGGTTCTTTCGGTAAAGTCACGTAGAAGAGAAGTAATAAAATAATAATGAAAAAACATAATAAAAGATGTAATTATGTTCTATTTTTATAATTTTATTATTTCCCTTCTACGTGACTTTACCGAAAGAACCAAGAAGATTAATCAGAACGCAACTCGAGTTTTTATTGCCAGAAAGGGTGAAAGCCTCTTCTTATTTTTTCATACTTTGGTAGTAGCAAAGCAAGGCATCCCGTGTTGTAGTTGCTCACCCTGAGCTAAGATTGCCCTGGATTTGTCCTTGTGGTGTTCACCTTTTGGCGACCTTCTCTGGTCTAACGCCGTTTGAGACTAGGCTCTAAAGAAAGCTGTCTCTGGTGTGGACCAATCAGTTTCAAGGACAATGCATCAATTTTCTTGGTTCTTTCGGTAAAGTCACGTAGAAGGGAAGTAATAAAATAATAAAAATAAAACATAATAAAATAATTCTCACGACGTTTCGGCCACAACGCAAGCAGCCGTCTTCACCTGAAGACGGCTGCTTGCGTTGTAGCCGAAACGTCTTCACCTGAAGACGGCTGCTTGCCTTGTAGCCGAAACGTCGTGAGAATTATTTTATTATGTTTTATTTTTGTTATTTTATTACTTTCCTTCTACGTGACTTTACCGAAAGAACCAAGAAGATGAATCCCTGCAGTCACGAAAGCTTTTAATCGAAATGCATAAATGATCAGAGTATTGTTTTTTGTTAGCATTTGACTGCAAGTATTGTGGTCAATGTAAGCATGATTCCTTGCTAAAGGTGTCAGTTTTGTTGCCAGAAAAAAGGGGAAGACCCCTATTAGTAGATGTTGGTACTGGCAAAGGAGGTCCCATGATGTAGCTTCTCACCCCGAGCTCTCATTACTCTGGTAGTGCGTTGTCTTTGAACTGTGTGCGCCTTTTGGCGTCATCTGGTCGAACACCATATGAGACTAGGCTCTAAAGAAAGCTGTCTCTGGCGTGGACCAATCAGTTTCAAAGACAATGCGTCGTCATAAACTACCAGGGCGCGTTGTGTGTGTGCATGTTCACCACAAATACCCCGCGTGTGGTTAAATGCAGTGAACTTGGGATTCCTTGCAAAAGGTTGAATCTGTTTGGTGTTTGACCATCTTAACACGACCCCTGATGTTTTACTATTGCCAGGAAGGGTAAAACCTTTTACTATTTTTTTTATTCTTGTGTTTAGTTTCTTGTCCATCCCCCCCCACGCACCTCCGATTAGCATGGGTGGCTACGTACGGTGCGAAAGTAGTTCAACATGCATACATACAGAGAGAGACACAGACCCATAGGGACACCCATAGGGACCCACAGATTATACATGGGTGGCTACGTGCGGTGCGAAAGTAGTTAAACATACACACATACACAGAGACACACAGACCCATAGAGACACCCATAGAGACCCACAGATTATACATGTGTGACTACGTACGGTGCGAAAGAAGTTCAACCTACACACACACACAGATACTTGTACACAGCAGCAGCTGTACAGCAGACAACAACAACACATTCTTACTTAAATAAACTAAATCGGCAATGGAATTAACTTGCGTCTATTCAGTTATTCTTTGACAAGATTCCACAGTGGACGCCCCCACGATTTCCTATCGCGTGTCTAATCGACGACCTTTACGTTAAATGACGTTGAAGGTTCAGGTTTTAAGAAAATAAGAATACAATCTCGATTTAAAGCTTTCGTGACTGCAGGGATTCATCTTCTTGGTTCTTTCGGTAAAGTCACGTAGAAGGGAGGTAATAAAATAATAAAAATAAAACATAATAAAATCATTCTCACGACGTTTCGGCCACAACGCAAGCAGCCGTCCTCAGGTGAAGAACAGGTCTGTCGAGAAGACAGCGTCTGAATGAGCACCACCAGGCTTGGAGCGTCTATTTAAGCTGGGTTGGAGGGGGAAGAGCGCCTTGACAAAAGAACTTGCATATCAAAAGGAAATTATTTTGTGAAGGCGCTCTTCCCCCTGGCTACCAGGGTGGGATTTGGGGCAGTCCACCATCTCTGTCACCCTTCTCTCTCACCCCTTTCTCTCCCCTCTGCCTCCCCTTTCTCTCCCCCCTGTCTCTCACCCCTCTCTCTTCCTTTCCTCTTCCCCCCCCCCCCCGTCTCTCACCCCTCTCTTTTTTTTACGATCAGTGGAAACAAGAAGATGCTCGGTGCAGTCGGCACTTTGCTTCGTTCATCATTTCGTAATGTAAACCCCCACCTCTCGCTCTCTCTCTCGCTCACTCTCTCGCTCTCTCTCTCGCTCGCTCTCTCGCTCGCTCTCTCGGTCACTCTCTCTCGCGCACTCTCTCTCGCTCACTCTCGCTCTCACTCTCTCGCTCTCTCTCTCGGTCACTCTCTCGGTCACTCTCTCGGTCACTCTCTCGCGCACTCTCTCTCGCTCACTCTCGCTCTCTCTCTCGGTCACTCTCTTGGTCACTCTCTCGGTCACTCTCTCGCTCACTCTCTCGCTCTCTCTCTCGCTCACTCTCTCGCTCTCTCTCGTTCTGCATGCAGCCCTTCTCGCAGTCCGACGGCCTCCGACGGGTAGCTCATATCAGCATGCAGAGCTCCCCGTCATCTGCCACCGAGCACACGGCCTCCTCCATCGCCCACTGCTCCTTGAAGGCCCTCTCTCTCTCTCACGATCAGAGGAAACAAGAAGATGCTCGGTGTAGTCGGCACTTTGCTTCGTTCATCATTTAGTTTTGTTTTTTTCAATGCTTTGCTTTACGTGCCCCCCCCCAACCCCCCTTTTTAAATGAAATATTTCACAAAAGATGTCACGCTCTGCTCTCCTCCTTCTTCAAGTTCAAAGTTCATGTATTAGGTAGAGCCCTGTGAGCCATTCGGCTCTTGAATCGGGTGCAACCGCAACAAACAAAAACATGAACAAAAAACATCTTAAAGTGAATATGTGACTAAGTGCAAACAGAAAATCCAAGAAAAGACGGCAAAATATTGCAGAAAAATCACCGTACACCAACGCTGTGTGCAAAAATCCCAGTGGGATGCAAGTCAAACAACAACAACAACCACAAGACAACTTAGATTAAGGCAATCAGTCTAACTCTGTACTACAACAATACAAACATGGCCAAACCAATACAGTTTTCGAAATCACCAAAACAAAGCCATTAAAGTCAAACAACAACAACAACAACCACAAGACAACTTAGATTAAGGCCATCAATCTAACTCCGTACTACAACAAACAAACATGGCCAAACCAATACACTTTTCGAAATCACCAAAATAAAGCCATGAAAGCGATGAAACAGCAATCATAGGAACTGTGACGGAATTTTCTTAGATCTTCCCCCTCTCTCGACCCCTTCCCTCTCTCCCTAATCTATGCTCATGACCACTCAATCACCAACTCGCCTACTCACTACGACCATTCTCTACGTTGCCAGACAAACGCCCCACTTGAGAAGCAAACTGGGCATCACAAATGATTGCTCAACCAAGTGGCTTACCACCAGAGGTGTGGACTCGAGTCATGTGACTTGGACTCGAGTCAGACTCGAGTCATGAATTTGATGACTTGCGACTCGACTTGGACTTGCATAACAATGACTTTGTCCCACCTATGAGATGTGGACTCGAGTCATGTGACTTGGACTCGAGTCAGACTCGAGTCATGAATTTGATGACTTGCGACTCGACTTGGACTTGCATAACAATGACTTTGTCCCACCTCTGCTTACCACCACCACCATCGTCATCAACATCATCACGTGGACATTTATAGCGGCAATATAATCTAAGTTTATAGAGATGCGCGTTTCTAAATGTGGAGGGGAAAACCCGCAGGACCCTGAGGAATAATCCACGCGGCCACGGAGAGAGACACGCAAACTCCAAATCTACAGCAGCAGGCGTCAGGGTCTGGATCGAACCCACGACCTCCTGCACACCAGGCGAGGTAGTCAACATCTCCTAGCCACCGTGATGATGATGATAGAGACACGCAAACTCCAAATCTACAGCAGCAGGCCTCGTCAGGGTCGGGATGGAACCCACGACCTCCTGCACACCAGGCGAAGTAGTCAACATCTCCTAGTCATCGTGATGATGATGAGAGACACGCAAACTCCAAATCTACAGCAGCAGCAGCAGGCATCATCAGGGTCTGGATCGAACCCACGACCTCCTGTAGACCAGGCGAGGTAGTCAACATCTCCTAGCCACCATGATGATGATGAGAGAGACGCAGACTCCAAATCTACATCAACCAACGTCACTTCCTTCTACATTAGAAGCTTTCGTGACTGTTAGGACCCATAATCTTGGTTCTTTCGGTAAAGTCACGTTGGTAAAAAAAAATAATGATGTTGATTGATTGTGTTGCAATCGAAACTTCGTGATATTTATTTTATCATTTTATTTTTTCTCTTTAAGTTTCTTTACCTACTTGACTTTAAAGAGAAATTTTTTTTATAAAAAAATAAAAATCACGACGTTTCGATTGCAACACAAGCAATCGTCATCAGGTGTGACAACCGCAGCAAGAAAATATTTGTTTTAAAATATTTGTTTAAAAATTTTCTTCACCAACGTGACTTTACCGAAAGAACCAAGAGCAACGTCACTTCCTGTTTACCCGTTGCTAGGGCGAGGGGAGGGGCGCGCGCTCGCGCGCGCTCTGGAGTCGCCATGGCAACCGAGTCGGAAGTGACGTAGCCCCCCGCGCTCGTGTTGTTTTCTGTTGTTGCGCGCGAGAGATCCCTCCGCCGAGTGAAGTCGGCGGTTCGCGACGGAGCGAGCGACACGGAGGAACTATTTTTTTTTTTACAAAAATCGTCATAATCTCAACAGATTTTTTGTTTTTTTTAAACAAATTTATTTAAAAAAAAAATCTCCTTCGAAGTCTTCTCGATGGGGCCCGACTTCTACGCGGCGCTCGGCCTCGCGAGGAACGCCACGGACGCGGACGTGAAGAAAGCGTGAGTGGGTGGTTGTCGTTGGCAACCCACGTGGGTGACAGCATGTGTAGTGTAGTAGTGTATAGTGTAGTGTATAGTGTAGTGGAGTAGTGTATTGTATAGTGTAGTGTATAGTGTAGTGTATAGTGTAGTGTATAGTGTAGTGTATAGTGTAGTGTATAGTGTAGTAGTTTATAGTGTAGTAGTGTATAGTGTAGTAGTTTATAGTGTAGTAGTTTATAGTGTAGTGTATTATAGTGTAGTGTATATTGTAGTGTATAGTAGTGTAGGAGTGTATAGTAGTGTAGAGTGTAGTGTGTAGTGTCGTGTGTAGTGTATAGTGTAGTGTATAGTAGTATATAGTGTAGTAGTGTGGTGTATAGTGTAGTAGTGTATAGTAGTGTAGTGTGTAGTGTATAGTATATAATTGTGATTGTGTCACTTTGTAGGATGAACTTTGAGATGTCTAAGGGTCATGGGGTGATCGATAGGGTCTGAAGTTGTCTGTGCTAAGGTGGGGCACTGATCAGGGCTTGATATTGTCGCTACGATGCACCACCAACACCGTCTCGGTTGTTGTTGTTGTTGTGTGTTGTTGTTGTGTTTGGTTGAATCGTGATTTGAAGATTTCGTCTTCAGGTGATGACGGGAGCTCTCGTGTTGCGCCTGAAACGTCGTGATTCGATTTATACCTACCAGACTTTAGCGAAAGAACCATAGAGTATAGCATATATACACACACACAATATACACACAATATACACACACAATATACACACACAATATGCACACAATATACACACACACACAATATATACACACAATATACACACTATATATACACACTATATACACACACTATATACACACAATATACACACAATATATACACACTATATACACATAATAAATACACACACAATATACACACACTATATACACACAATATACACACAATATACACACAATATACACACACAATATATACACACAATATACACACACAATACACACACTCAATATATACACAAAACACAATATATACACATACAATATACACACTATACACACAATACACACACAATACACATACAATACACACACAATACACACACAATGCACACACATAATATGCACACACAATATACACACACAATATACACAATATACAGACACACAATACACACACTATACACACACTATACACACACTATACACACTACACACACTACACACAATATACAAACACACACTACACACAATACACACACTATACACACACTACACACAATATACAAACACACACTACACACAATACACACACAATATACACACACAATACACACACTATACACACACACTACACACACTACACACACACACTACACACACACACCACACACACTACACACACACTACACACACACTACACACACCACACACACCACACACACCATACAACAAACACCACATACACCACACACACCACACAGAACACACACTACACACACACACCACACACAACACACACCACACACAACACAATACTCACAATACACACACCACACACACACCACACACAACACACACCACACACACCACACACACCACACACACACCACACACACAATACACACCACACACACAATACACACCACACACACAACACACACACAATACACACACCACACACACACCACACACACACCACGCACACCACACAGAACACACACTACACACACACACCACACACACACACAACACACAACACAATACTCACAATACACACACCACACACACACCACACACACCACACACACACCACACACACAATACACACCACACACACACCACACACACTACACACACAACACACACACAATACACACACCACACACACACCACACACACCCTACACACACACCACACACACAATACACACACACCACACACACAATACACACAAACAAACACACGATAGAGTACAAACTCTAGGCAGGTTAAACAAATGCAACTAAACTATGTTTTTATCTTAGCAGGCAAAGCTCACTTGAGATCTTGTGATCTGCAATGAATGTACCCACGTACCATGCCCCCCCTCCCTCCTTTTGCATATTAATTTGTTTTAAATGCGTCTTTAAAGCTATAATAATAAGTTCATCTTCTTGGTTCTTTCGGTAAAGTCACGTAGAAGGGAAGTAATAAAATAATAAAAATAAAACATAATAAAGAATAACTTTATTATATTATTTTATTATGTAATAAAGTTTATTTTATTATTTTATTATTTCCATTAAACATAATAAAATATTTTATTATGTTCTATTTTTATTATTTTATTATGTCCCTTCTACGTGACTTTACCGAAAGAACCAAGAAGATGAATCCCTGCAGTCACGAAAGCTTTAAATCGAAATTTATAATAAGTTTTAGAGAATTAAATGGGGGGGGGGGTCACAAGACATCTGGACCACCGCCGGCGTGTCCCGTTGCTAGGCGACGCTGGCGCGCCCCGTTGCTAGGCGACGCTGGCGCGCCCCGTTGCTAGGCGACGCTGGCGCGAGTGTTGGGTGCTGTTGCTGATTCAGGGTCGGGTTCAGTCTCGTTCGTAATCGTGGGTGGGTTGAGGTGGTGATGAGTGAGCGAGTTGGTGAAAGTTGATTTTGTTTAGACAGCTGAGATTGTATGTTAAGCAGAGAGACCCAGTGTAGAGTCTCATCTGCAAGAGTGGGTGGGTGGGTGGGTGAGTGAGTTAGTGGGTGAGTGGGTGAATGGGTGGGTGGGTGAGTGGATGGGTGAGTGGGTGAATGGGTGGGTGGGTGGGTGAGTGGATGGGTGGGTGAGTGAGTGAGTGGGTGGGTGAGTGGGTGGGTGAGTGGGTGGGTGTCTGAGTGGGTGAGTGGGTGGGTGGGTGAGTGGGTGGGTGAGTGGGTGGGTGGGTGAGTGGGTGAGTGGGTGAGTGGGTGGGTGGGTGAGTGGGTGGGTGAGTGGGTGGGTGAGTGGGTGAGTGGGTGGGTGAGTGGGTGAGTGGGTGGGTGGGTGAGTGGGTGAGTGGGTGGGTGGGTGAGTGAGTGGGTGGGTGAGTGAATGGGTGATTGGGTGGGTGAGTGGGTGGGTGAGTGGGTGGGTGGGTGAGTGGGTGGGTGGGTGGGTTGGTGAGTGGGTGGGTGAATGGGTGGGTGTCTGAGTGGATGAGTGGGTGAGTGAGTGGGTGGGTGAGTGAGTGAGTGGGTGGGTGAGTGGGTGAGTGGGTGGGTGGGTGGGTGAGTGGGTGGGTGGGTGGGTGAGTGGGTGAGTGGGTGGGTGGGTGGGTGAGTGGGTGAGTGGGTGGGTGGGTGGGTGGGTGAGTGGGTGGGTGGTTGAGTGGGTGGGTGAGTGGGTGGGTGAGTGGGTGGATGGGTGGGTGAGTGATTGGGTGGGTGAGTGGGTGGGTGAGTGAGTGGATGGGTGGGTGAGTGATTGGGTGGGTGAAGTGGGTGGGTGAGTGGGTGGGTGAGTGGGTGAGTGGGTGGGTGAGTGGGCGAATGGGTGAGTTGGTGGGTGAGTGGGTGAGTGGGTGAGTGGGTGGGTGAGTGGGCGAGTGGGTGAATGGGTGAGTGGGTGGGTGGGTGGGTGAGTGAGTGGGTGGGTGAATGGGTGAGTGGGTGGGTGAGTGAGTGGGTGGGTGATTGGGTGAGTGAGTGGGTGATTGGGTGAATGGGTGAGTGGATGGGTGAGTGGGTGAGTGAGTGAGTGTGTGATGGAGTGAGTGGGTGAGTGGGTGGGTGAATGAGTGGGTGAATGAGTGGGTGAGTGAGTGGGTGAGTGAGTGGGTGAGTTGATGGGTGGGTGAGTGATTGGGTGGGTGAAGTGGGTGAGTGGGTGAAGTGAGTGAGTGAGTGGGTGGGTGAGTGAGTTAGTGGGTGAATGGGTGAGTGGGTGGGTGAGTGTGTCAACGCCTAAGTACGTGGGTGAGTGAGATGGGGGCTGAGTGGGTCATTGGTTGAGCGAGATTGTGAAATGAGAGAGAGAGACGGTTCAAGTTGATTTTGTTTAATCAGCTGAGATTTAACTCACAAGACCACAACGAGTCGGATTTGCAAGCGAGTGACAGCGAATATTTGCACCGGTCCTGGGCCTCCCCTAGGTCCACTCAGCCTTAAACGAGTACCTGGTTCTTCACGCCGATTTCAGCACTGGGAAAGCAAAGGCAGCCAGGTGTGGCGCTGGTCACACTGCCATCCATAGTCGAGACATCTGTTGGGGTCTCGAAGGGCCCTGATTATTGCTTGGCACGGGAGGCTGCCAAAGATTTACAAACGTAGTGAGATTTGGCTATGAGGTGGTAATCAAAATATACTCTTTGGTTCTTTCGGTAAAACCACGTGTCCCTTTGGATTGCTCTCTCATGGTGCTAATAGTGTCACTGTGTGTGTGTCACTGTGTGTGTGTGTCACTGTGTGTGTGTGTCACTGTGTGTGTGTGTCACTGTGTGTGTCACTGTGTGTGTGTGTCACTGTGTGTGTGTGTATTACTGTGTGTGTGTGTGTCACTATGTGTGTATCTCACTGTGTGTGTGTGTCACTGTGTGTGTGTGTCACTGTGTGTCCCCCAGGTATCGGCGCTTGGCCCTGAAGTTACACCCCAACAAGTGCAGCGATGTGGGGGCAGCGGAGACCCTGCTGCTCGTATCGGAGGCTTACGACGTCCTCAGCAACGGTGCGTGTGTGTGTCACTGTGTGTGTCACTGTGTGTGTGTCACTGTGCGTGTGTTACTGTGTGTGTCACTGTGTGTGTGTCACAGTAATCCCCTCCCTTCTCTACGCTTGCGAAACGTGGACCCCCCTAATGGAACATCTTAGCCGGTTAGAAACATTTAGGCTGGCCTGCCTACGATCCATCCTGGGTTTAACCTGCAGGCTGGATTGTGTGAGGAGCTCACAAATCCTTGAAAGATCTGGGCAAATTCTCATCGGTGAGCTCCTCTGGCAGGCAAGGCTGCGTTGGCTGGGTCATGTAGCCCACATGCCCAGCCACCGCATGGCTAAACAACTTTTTTTCGGCCGGATCGAGGGGGCTAAACGGGCGTGGCACGGGCTAGAGAAGAGATGGAGTGATGTGGTACAGGAGGACATGGAGCTGAGTGGACTTTCCGATGACTGGTACCAGCGGTGTCAAGATGGGCCTCTGTGGAGGAGGCTCGTGAAGGACGCTACTGGGCAGTTGGAAGCAGTCGCCCTCCAACAACAACGGAGGGCGGAGGAGCGACGCTCACAACAACGAGCGGAGCACGATAGCTGTATCGCTTGATAAATAAAATAAAAATCACGACGTTTCAGAGGCAACACACGCTTCCGTCTTCAGGTGGAACCGTCACAGCACGATAGCTGTATCAAGTGAGAGAAATTCCAAGAAACAGTATTTGTATCAGGAGCGGTTTCTTCATTAGGGCGATTGGGCGACGCACCACCAATGTCATTCAACCACAGAGTCACGCTAGCCGTCACTGTCAGCCTCTGGATCTAGTCCAATCAGCGTCATGTCACGTTCTGTGGAGTACCGCCTCTTTTTGGGCGATTTCACTACGGCTGAGAATCGCCCCGAGTAGCCCCAAAGACTTACATTCAAAGATGTTTTTTTTCGAACGGGGGCGCTGCAATGCATTCTCTATGGCTTCCGGAAGGGCATGCACTAACGTGCTTACGTCATCATACGTAAGCACGTTTCATCCAACAATATAATTTATCGCCACCTAGTGGAATCTTTAATAAAAAAAACTTGAGTGGTTTGTTTTAATAGTGAGTATATAAACAAACAATATGTATTGTAAGAGTCACTTTATTTTTCATTAATATTAAAGAAGGGAAGTTGCCTTTACATGCTTAAGCTGTTAATTTATTCATTGCATGGGTGGACCTTATCCTTATCAATCATCCAGACATTTGCCCCCCCTGAGAGATTTTGCAGGAGCCGCCACTGATTTGTATATATACTGGTTGAGGGTGGGAGGAGCCAAGGTAGGCCCTGAATATTATTTTTGTGAGGTTCGGTGCGGCTGAAGCACGCTGCTAGGAATGAGCCTTTGTTGTGTAAACTAGGTGCGCATGATGTAAAGGTGCGAGTTAAAGGGACTGAGCCTTTTGTTATGTAGAGATGATGCGGCTGAAATCACTGCCAGGAAATGAGTCTTTGTTGTGTAGAATGGTTGACTGAGCCTATTGTTATGTAGAGGTGGTGCGGCTGAAATCGCTGCCAGGAAATGAGTCTTTGTTGTGTAGAATGGTTGACTGAGCCTATTATTTTTATTTTACTTTTAATAATTTTAATTTTCTACCTACGTGACTTTACCGAAACAACCTAACAATACGAATCCTTGCAGTCACGAAAGCTTCAAATCTAGATTATACACGGGGCGCCTTTGTGTTTGCAGCGCAGCGAAGAGCCGTCTACGACCAGTTTGGCCCCGAGGGTTTGCGTGACGGGGCCCCGCTGGAGCACGGCGCGTGGACGGAGGCGTACGCCTTCCACGGGGACTCGCGCAGGACCTTCCGAGAGTTCTTCGGCGGAGACAACCCCTTCTCCGGTGAGCCCGCGCCAACCACGCACGCACGTGTGTACGTGTGTGTGTGTGTGTGTGGGTACGCGGTCCAGACCTCCCCAGAAACCCTGGCTGACAGAGGAGGTGTTCAGGTTAATTGAGAAAAAGCGACAGGCCCACTCTCATCGCCTACAGCATCCCACGTCAGAGAATGAGGAGGTTTACCGCAGCCTTCGCTCGGAGGTTCGGAGAGCCGTAAGGCGCTGTAAGGATGGGTGGTGGTCGCGGGTTGCTGAGGAGATGGAGTCTGCCTCAGTGGCCCGCGATCACAAATCACTATTTAACTCCATCAAAAAAGTAACCTGCAGCGCCACACCTATTACCATCATTAGAGGAAAAAACGGTGATCCAATCTCCGACCCCCAGGAACAGGTTTGCAGATTTGCTGAGCATTTCTGTGAGGTCCTGGGGGAGGGAAAATCTCTCAGCCAGGAAAACATCATGGCACAAAGTGGGGATAACCCTGCTGAGGCTGCGGTGCCTCAAATATTGGAAGAGGTCACCCCCTGTGAGTGGCTGGCTGAGGTACCAGCTGTTGAGGAAGTACTGAGGGCGATCCGGAGTCTGAGACCAGGGAAGGCACCGGGCAGAGATGATCTCCCAAGCGAAATGCTGAGGGAGGGTGGCGTTTGTGCACAGACTGCCCTATATGACATCATAACAACAGTCTGGACCACTGGACGGGTTCCGCAGGACTGGAAGGATGCCCTGGTGGTCCCCCTCTTTAAGAAGGGGGACCGTACCGACTGTAACAACTACAGGGGCATCTCACTCCTCAGTGTGCCGGGTAAGGTCCTGGCAAGGATTATTCAACATCGCCTTGCTAGGCACGCTGAGGAGAGGCTTGCGGAGCCCCAATGCGGTTTCAGGAAAGGGCGGTCCTGCACAGATGCCATATTTTCTGTCCGTCTGCTACAGCAGAGGTGTAGGGAATTCCAAAAAGACCTACATCTCTGCTTTATTGACCTGGTCAAGGCCTATGATACCATCAGTAGGACTGGGCTCTGGGTTGTTCTTCGTGCTTTCGGAGTCCCTGACCCTCTGCTCACGATCATTAAGGACCTTCATGATGGTGAGCGGGCCCGGGTAAAACTACGTGGCCGGGAGTCGGAGCCTTTCCCTGTACACCTTGGGGTGCGACAGGGATGTCCTCTGGCCCCCACATTATTTAACATCTATTTCGACTGCGTAGTTCGTGAAGCCTTCAATAGCTGTACCGGGGGAATTACCATTTGGTACAGATATAATGGGAGGCTGATCGACGCCCGGGTGCGATCAAGGGATGGCTCCCTATTGGTCAACCACGTTATGTATGCCGATGATTTGGTAATAGCTGCTCATTCAGAAGAGGAGTTGGAGACGCTGCTGCTGAGACTGGAGCATGCCACTAAGAGGTGGGGCCTTACCATCAGCCCCACCAAAACTAAGCACCTGCCTGGGTATTTTGTACCATCGGGCACTCCACCCCCACAACTCCCAATCGGTGATGGGGCAGTTGTGGAGAGAGTGGAGAGTTTCCCATACCTGGGCAGTGTGCTTATGACCGGCTCCAGTTTATCAGCAGAGGTCTCACTCCGAATCAGTCGAGCGGCAATATCTTTTCATCGGTTGCGTAACGCTGTGTGGAAGCTACCTGGTCTGTCGCTCCGCACGAAGCTTCAGGTCTTCTCGGCCACGGTCATTCCCTCCCTTCTCTACACTTGCGAAACGTGGACCCCCCTAGTGGAGCATCTTCGCCGGTTGGAAACATTTAGGCTGGCCTGCCTACGATCCATCCTGGGTTTAACCAGGCTGGATTGTGTGAGGAGCTCACAAGTCCTTGAAAGATCTGGGCAAAGTCCCATCAGTGAGCTCCTCCGGCGGGCAAGGCTGCGTTGGCTGGGTCATGTAGCCCGCATGCCCAGCCACCGCATGCCTAAACAGCTGTTGTTCGGCCGGATCGAGGGGGCTAAACGGGCGTGGCACGGGCTAGAGAAGAGATGGAGTGATGTGGTACAGGAGGACGTGGAGCTGAGTGGACTTGCCGATGACTGGTACCAGCGGTGTCAAGATCGGCCTCAGTGGAGGAGGCTCGTGAAGGACGCTACTGGGCAGTTGGAGGCAGTCGCCCTTCAACAACAACGGAGGGCGGAGGAGCGACGCTCACAACAACGAGCGGAGCGCCGGGTGGCTAAAGCACAGCAAGTTGGCACAGTAGGGGGCACAGGTGGTGCATCAGCCAGTCATCTCGGTCATCTCAATCAGTCGACCCGTGGTACCTGGGTCTGCCCCGTGACCTCCTGCCAGCGGGCGTTCGACACTTCACGTGGCCTCAGGGTGCACATGGCCTGGCACAAGCGTCGTGGTGACGTCACCGCCACTTAGTGGCGAATGGCGGTTGTTGTTGTTGTTGTACGTGTACACGCACGTGCGTACGTACACACGTACGCACGTGTGTGTACGTGCGTGCGCATGCGTACGTACACACACGTACGCGTGTGTACGTACGTGTGCATGTGTATATACGTGTGTGTGCGTGCGCACGCGTACGTACGTACACACGTACGCGTGCGTGTGTGTGTACGTACGTGCGGATGCGTACGTACTGCGTGTGTACGTATGTACGTGCGCACACGCATACGTGTGCATGCGTACGTGCGCGTTTGTGTACATTCGTATGTACGTACTGGCATTCGTATGTACGTACTGGCATATGTACGTGCGGGTGTGTGTACGTTTGTACGCACGCGTATGCGTGTGTACGTTTGCGTGCGTGTGTGTGGAAATACGAACGTACGCATGTGTACGTTCGTATGTACGTACTGGCGTACGTGTGTGTGTGTACGTACATATGTACGTACACACACACACACACGGTGGAGCGGCGGTCGCTCCGTACGTGGGGAGAGACGATGGGGGCTGCCTGCCACGCAGCAGCGGATTTGCGATGATGACGACGATAACGACGATGACGACGACGATGATGACGGTGATGATGATAACGACAATGGTGATAACGGTGACGATGATGACGATGACAATGGAGATGATGATGACGGTGATGATGATGACGACGATGATGACGCTGACAGCGGTGATGATGATGACGGTGATGATGATGACGATGGTGACGATGACGATGATGACAACGGTGATGATGACGATGTCACTGTCGCCGTGAGTCAGAGCTCTTTGTGGAGGAGGAGGGGGGGACCCCGTGGCGAGGGCGTCACGGCGCGTCGGGGCGGCGCGAGGACCCTGCGGTGGTGCGATGATGACGACGATGATGATGACGACGACGACGATGATGATGACGACGATGACAACGGTGACGATGGTGATGATGATGACGATGACGATGACAACGGTGACGATGGTGATGATGATGACGACGATGACGATGACGATGACAACGGTGACGATGGTGATGACGATGACGATGATGACGATGACGATGACGATGACAACGGTGACGATGGTGATGACGATGACGATGGTGATGATGATGACGACGATGATGATGATGATGACGACGATGATGATGATGATGACAACGGTGACGATGATGATGACGATGACGATGATGACGATGACGATGACAACGGTGACGATGGTGATGATGACGACGATGATGATGATGACGACGATGACAACGGTGACGATAGTGATGATGATGACGATGATGACGATGACGATGATGGTGACGACGATGATGATGATGACGGTGATGATGATGTTTCCGTGGTCGCGAGGCAGAGCTCTTTGCGGAGGGGGAGGGGGGGACCCCGTGGCGAGGTCGTCACGGCGCGTCGGGGCGGCGCGAGGACCCGGCGGTGGTGCGCGACCTGCCGCTCTCCCTGGAGGAGCTGCACCACGGCTGCACCAAGAAGATGAAGATCTCCCGCAGGGCACGTGGCCACCACCAACACCACCACCACCACCACCAACACCACCACCAACACCACCACCGTACCACCACCAACACCAACACCACCAACACCACCACGACTACCACCGCCATCACCACCACCATCACCGCCACCAACGTACCGCCACCACTACCACCGTACCGCCACCACCACCACCGCCACTACCACCACCTCCACCACCGCCACTACCACCACCGCCAACACCACCACCTCCACCACCGCCACTACCACCACCATCACCACCGTACCGTCACCACCACCACCGCCACTACCACCACCTCCACCACCGCCACTACCACCACCGCCAACACCACCACCTCCACCACCGCCACTACCACCACCATCACCACCGTACCGTCACCACCACCACCGCCACTACCACCACCTCCACCACCGCCACTACCACCACCGCCAACACCACCACCTCCACCACCGCCACTACCACCACCATCACCACCGTACCGTCACCACCACCACCGCCGCACCGTCACCACCACCACCGTACCGCCACCACCGTACAGCCACCACGATCGCATCACCACCACCACCACCACCACAAATTGCACCACCAGCACAGTGATAGTGGTGATAACTCTGGTGGTGATGATGAGGGGAGCGGTGGTGCAGCGGTTAGCGCTACGCTGCGCTACGAACCTGGCGACCCGAGTTCGATTCCCGCTCATGGCCAACACCACCGGCGATGATTATCTGAACCGGTCCTGGGCCTCCCCTAGGTCGACTCAACCTCAAATGAGTAACTGGTCTGCTGTGTAAACATCGCCACTGGGGAGACAAAGGCGGCCGGGCGTGGTGCTGGCCACCCACCCCCCCGTGTGCCGTTCCGGCCTTCACAGGTGCTGCTCGCTAACAGCACTTGCCCCTACAGTCTGTTGAGGCTACACGGGGGATCTTTGTCTTTGGCGATGACGACGAGGAGGAGGTTGACATCTTCTTGGTTCTTTCGGTAAAGTCACGTAGAAGGGAAATAATAAAATTATAAAAATAAAACATTTAATAAAATACAATTCTCACGACGTTTCGGCCACAACGCAAGCAGCCGTCCTCAGGTGAAGAACAGGTCTGTCGGTAAAGTCACGTAGAAGGGAAATAATAAAATTATAAAAATAAAACATAATAAAATACAATTCTCTCGACGTTTCGGCCACAACGCAAGCAGCCGTCCTCAGGTGAAAACCAGGTCTGTCGAGAAGACAGAGTCTGAATGAAACACCACCAGGCTTGGAGCGTCTATTTAAGCTGCTGGGTTGGAGGGGGAAGAGCGCCTTGACAAAAGAATTTGCATATCAAGAGGAAATTCTTTTGTCAAGGCGCTCTTCCCCCTCCAACCCAGCAGCTTAAATAGACGCTCTAAACTTGGTGGTGCCCATTCAGACGCCGTCTTTCCGACAGACCTGTTCTTCGCCTGAGGACGGCCGCTTGCGTTGTGGCCGAAACGTCGTGAGAATTGTATTTTATTATGTTTTATTTTTATTATTTAATTACTTCCATTCTACGTGACCACTTTACCGAAAGAACCAAGAAGATGAATCCCCGCAGTCACGAAAGCTTTACATCGGAATTTTATTGTTGAATTTTTATTATTTTATTATTTCCCATCTACGCGACTTTACCGAAAGAACCAAGAAGATGAATCCCCGCAGTCACGACAGCTTTAAATCGGAATTTTATTGTGTTGAATTTTTATTATTTCATTACTTCCATTCTACGTGACTTTACCGAAAGAACCAAGAAGATGAGTCCCTGCTGCAGTCACGAAAGAAGCTTTATGAAACGGAGGTTGACGTTGACGTCGTGGTCGTCGGCCCGTGCCGCCGCTCGCCGTGCAGGTGATGAACGAGGACGGACACACGTCCAGCATCCGCGACAAGATCCTGAGCATCGCGGTGAGGCCCGGCTGGAGGCCGGGCACACGCATCACCTTCCCCAGGGAAGGCGACCAGGTAGCAGCCCACAGGCCCCCCCACCAGCCCCCCCACCAGCCCCCCCCACCAGCCCCCCCCACCAGCCCCCCCCAGCCCCCCCCCCCCCAGCCCCCCCACCAGCCCCCCCACCAGCCCCCCCACCAGCCCCCCCACCAGCCCCCCCCCCAGCCCCCACCAGCCCCCCCACCAGCCCCCCCACCAGCCCCCCCACCAGCCCCCCCCCCACCAGCCCCCCCACCAGCCCCCCCACCAGCCCCCCCCCCAGCCCCCCCCCCAGCCCCCCCACCAGCCCCCCCACCAGCCCCCCCCCAGCCCCCCCACCAGCCCCCCCACCAGCCCCCCCACCAGCCCCACCAGCCCCCCCACCAGCCCCCCCACCAGCCCCCACCAGCCCCCCCACCAGCCCCCCCACCAGCCCCCCCAGCCCAGTGATGATGACGATGCGTGTGATGACGATGTGTGTGATGGCGACGTTGTATGTGATGATGATGATGACGTTGATGACGGTGTGTATGTGACGATGACGTTGCGTGTGACGATGATGGCGGTGCGTGTGATGATGGCGGTGTGACGATGATGACGGTGCATGTGATGACGATGATGACGATGGTGACGTTGCGTGTGATGACGATGATGACGATGGCGGTGTGACGATGACGACGGTGTGTGTGATGATGAAGTTGCGTGTGATGATGACGTTGCGTGTGATGATGATGATGACGGTGTGTGTGATGATTGTGATGACGATGACGACGGTGTGTGACGATGACGACGGTGTGTGTGATGATTGTGATGACGATGACGACGGTGTGTGACGATGACGACGGTGTGTGTGTGATGATGATGATGATGATGTGTGTGATGATTGTGATGACGATGACGACGGTGTGTGACGATGACGACGGTGTGTGTGATGATTGTGATGATGACGGTGTGTGTGATGATTGTGATGACGATGACGACGGTGTGTGACGATGACGACGGTGTGTGTGTGATGATGATGTGTGTGATGATTGTGATGACGATGACGACGGTGTGTGACGATGACGACGGTGTGTGTGATGATTGTGATGATGACGGTGTGTGTGATGATTGTGATGATGACGGTGTGTGTGATGATTGTGATGACGATGACGACGGTGTGTGTGTGATGATTGTGATGACGATGACGGTGTGTGTGTGATGACGATGACGACGGTGTGTGCGTGTGATGATTGTGATGACGACGACGGTGTGTGTGTGTGATGATTGTGATGACGATGACGGTGTGTGCGTGTGATGACGATGACGACGGTGTGTGTGTGTGTGATGATTGTGACGATGACGACGATGTGTGTGTGTGATGATTGTGATGACGATGACGGTGTGTGCGTGTGATGATTGTGATGACGATGACGGTGTGTG
Source organism: Lampetra fluviatilis (assembly GCF_964198595.1). Taxonomy (NCBI): domain Eukaryota; kingdom Metazoa; phylum Chordata; class Hyperoartia; order Petromyzontiformes; family Petromyzontidae; genus Lampetra; species Lampetra fluviatilis. Next base: position 8,748,548 of record NC_136329.1, read on the forward strand.
TGTGTGATGATTGTGATGACGATGACGACGGTGTGTGCGTGTGATGATTGTGATGACGACGACGGTGTGTGCGTGTGATGATTGTGATGACGATGACGGTGTGTGTGTGATGACGATGACGACGGTGTGTGCGTGTGATGATTGTGATGACGACGACGGTGTGTGTGTGATGATTGTGATGATGACGGTGTGTGCGTGTGATGATTGTGACGATGACGACGGTGTGTGTGTGTGTGATGATTGTGACGATGACGACGACGGTGTGTGTGTGATGATTGTGATGATGACGGTGTGTGCGTGTGATGATTGTGACGATGACGACGGTGTGTGTGTGTGTGATGATTGTGACGATGACGACGACGGTGTGTGTGTGATGATTGTGATGATGACGGTGTGTGCGTGTGATGATTGTGACGATGACGACGGTGTGTGTGTGTGTGATGATTGTGACGATGACGACGACGGTGTGTGTGTGATGATTGTGATGATGACGGTGTGTGCGTGTGATGATTGTGATGATGACGGTGTGCGTGTGATGCTGCTGCCGCCAGGGCCCCAACAACATTCCGGCCGACATCATCTTCGTGGTCAAGGAGAAGCCGCATTCGCGCTTCCAGCGCCATGGCGACAACCTCGTGCAGAGCGTGCGCATCCCTCTCAGCAAGGTGCGTGGCCGGCCTGAGCACCACCTGGTCTGGTGGGCGTCTCTCTCATCATCATCATCATCACGGTGGCTAGGAGATGTTGACTACCTCGCCTGGTGTGCAGGAGGTCGTGGGTTCCATCACGACCCTGACGACGCCTGCTGCTGTAGATTTGGAGTTTGCGTCTCTCTCTCATCATCATCAAGGTGGCTAGGAGATGTTGACTACCTCGCCTGGTACACAGGAGGTCGTGGGTTCCATCCCGACCCTGACGACGCCTGCTGCTGCTGTAGATTTGGAGTTTGTGTGTCTCTCTCTCTCATCATCACGGTGGCTAGGAGATGTTGACTACCTCGCCTGGTACGCAGGAGGTCTGTGTTTCTCTCTCATCATCATCAAGGTGGCTAGATGTTGACTACCTCGCCTGGTCTACAGGAGGTCATGGGTTCCATCACGACCCTGACGATGCCTGCTGCTGCTGTAGATTTGGAGTCTGCGTGTGTCTCATCATCATCATCATTTAAGGGCGGGGGGTCTCTATCTGTGTCTGTGTGTAGGTGTGTTAAAGGGGGTCTGTGTCTCTGTGTGTGTGTGTGGCAGTGTGCATGCTCTGTGTGTGTGTGTGACGGTGTGCATGCTCTGACTGTGTGTGTGTGACGGTGTGCATGCTCTGACTGTGTGTGTGTGTGTGTGACGGTGTGCACGCTCTGACTGTGTGTGTGTGTGGCGGTGTGCAGGCTCTGACTGTGTGTAGGTGTGTTAAAGGGGGTCTCTGTGTGTGTGTTGTGTGTTAAAGGGGGTCTCTGTGTGTGTGTGTTGTGTGTTAAAGGGGGTCTCTGTGTGTGTGTGTTGTGTGTTAAAGGGGGTCTCTGTGTGTGTGTGTTGTGTGTTAAAGGGGGTCTCTGTGTGTGTGTGTGTGTTGTGTGTTAAAGGGGGTCTCTGACTGTGTGTGTGTGTTAAAGGGGGTCTCTGTGTGTGTGTGTTGTGTGTTAAAGGGGGTATCTGTGTGTGTGTGTGTTGTGTGTTAAAGGGGGTCTCTGTGTGTGTGTGTTGTGTGTTAAAGGGGGTCTCTGACTGTGTGTGTGTGTTGTGTGTTAAAGGGGGTCTCTGTGTGTGTGTGGCGGTGTGTTAAAGGGGGTCTCTGTGTGTGTGTGGCGGTGTGTTAAAGGGGGTCTCTGTGTGTGTGTGTTGTGTGTTAAAGGGGGTATCTGTGTGTGTGTGTGTTGTGTGTTAAAGGGGGTCTCTGTGTGTGTGTGTTGTGTGTTAAAGGGGGTCTCTGACTGTGTGTGTGTGTTGTGTGTTAAAGGGGGTCTCTGTGTGTGTGTGGCGGTGTGTTAAAGGGGGTCTCTGTGTGTGTGTGTTGTGTGTTAAAGGGGGTCTCTGTGTGTGTGTGTTGTGTGTTAAAGGGGGTCTCTGTGTGTGTGTGTGTTGTGTGTTAAAGGGGGTCTCTGTGTGTGTGTTGTGTGTTAAAGGGGGTCTCTGACTGTGTGTGTGTGTTAAAGGGGGTCTCTGTGTGTGTGTGTTGTGTGTTAAAGGGGGTCTCTGTGTGTGTGTGTTGTGTGTTAAAGGGGGTCTCTGTGTGTGTGTGTGTTGTGTGTTAAAGGGGGTCTCTGTGTGTGTGTGTTGTGTGTTAAAGGGGGTCTCTGACTGTGTGTGTGTGTTGTGTGTTAAAGGGGGTCTCTGTGTGTGTGTGGCGGTGTGTTAAAGGGGGTCTCTGTGTGTGTGTGGCGGTGTGTTAAAGGGGGTCTCTGTGTGTGTGTGTTGTGTGTTAAAGGGGGTATCTGTGTGTGTGTGTTGTGTGTTAAAGGGGGTCTCTGTGTGTGTGTGTTGTGTGTTAAAGGGGGTCTCTGTGTGTGTGTGTTGTGTGTTAAAGGGGGTCTCTGACTGTGTGTGTGTGTTGTGTGTTAAAGGGGGTCTCTGTGTGTGTGTGGCGGTGTGTTAAAGGGGGTCTCTGTGTGTGTGTGTTGTGTGTTAAAGGGGGTCTCTGTGTGTGTGTGTTGTGTGTTAAAGGGGGTCTCTGTGTGTGTGTGTGTTGTGTGTTAAAGGGGGTCTCTGTGTGTGTGTTGTGTGTTAAAGGGGGTCTCTGACTGTGTGTGTGTGTTAAAGGGGGTCTCTGTGTGTGTGTGTTGTGTGTTAAAGGGGGTCTCTGTGTGTGTGTGTGTGTTGTGTGTTAAAGGGGGTCTCTGTGTGTGTGTGGCGGTGTGTTAAAGGGGGTCTCTGTGTGTGTGTGTGTTGTGTGTTAAAGGGGGTCTCTGTGTGTGTGTGTTAAAGGGGGTCTCTGACTGTGTGTGTGTGTGGCGGTGTGCAGGCTCTGTATGTGTGTGTGTTGTGTGTTAAAGGGGGTCTCTGTGTGTGTGTGTTGTGTGTTAAAGGGGGTCTCTGACTGTGTGTGTGTGTGGCGGTGTGCAGGCTCTGTGTGTGTGTGTGTTGTGTGTTAAAGGGGGTCTCTGACTGTGTGTGTGTGGCGGTGTGCAGTCTCTGTATGTGTGTGTGTTGTGTGTTAAAGGGGGGCTCTGTGTGTGTGTGTTGTGTGTTAAAGGGGGTCTCTGACTGTGTGTGTGTGTGGCGGTGTGCAGTCTCTGTATGTGTGTGTGTTGTGTGTTAAAGGGGGGCTCTGTGTGTGTGTGTGGTGTGTTAAAGGGGGTCTCTGTGTGTGTGGCGGTGTGCAGTCTCTGTGTGTGTGTGTGTGGTGTGTTAAAGGGGGTCTCTGACTGTGTGTGTGGCGGTGTGCAGTCTCTGTATGTGTGTGGTGTGTTAAAGGGGGGCTCTGTGTGTGTGTGTGTTGTGTGTTAAAGGGGGTATCTGACTGTGTGTGTGTGGCGGTGTGCAGGCTCTGACTGTGTGTGTGTGTGTTGTGTGTTAAAGGGGGTATCTGACTGTGTGTGTGTGTGGCGGAGTGCATGCTCTGACTGTGTGTGTGTGGCGGTGTGCAGGCTCTGACTGTGTGTGTGTGGCGGTGTGCATGCTCTGACTGTGTGTGTGTGTGTGTGGCGGTGTGCAGGCTCTGACTGTGTGTGTGTGTGTGGCGGTGTGCAGGCTCTGTGTGTGTTGTGTGTTAAAGGGGGTCTGTGTCTCTGTGTGTGGCGGTGTGCATGCTCTGACTGTGTGTGTGTGTGTGGCGGTGTGCAGGCTCTGACTGTGTGTGTGTGTGGCGGTGTGCATGCTCTGTGTGTGTGTGTGGCGGTGCGCAGGCTCTGACTGTGTGTGTGTGTGGCGGTGTGCATGCTCTGTGTGTGTGTGTGGCGGTGTGCAGGCTCTGACTGTGTGTGTGTGTGGCGGTGTGCAGGCTCTGACTGTGTGTGTGTGTGGCGGTGTGCATGCTCTGTGTGTGTGTGTGGCGGTGTGCAGGCTCTGACTGTGTGTGTGTGTGGCGGTGCGCAGGCTCTGACTGTGTGTGTGTGTGGCGGTGTGCATGCTCTGTGTGTGTGTGTGGCGGTGTGCAGGCTCTGACTGTGTGTGTGTGTGGCGGTGTGCAGGCTCTGACTGTGTGTGTGTGTGGCGGTGTGCAGGCTCTGACTGTGTGTGTGTGTGGCGGTGTGCATGCTCTGTGTGTGTGTGTGGCGGTGTGCATGCTCTGACTGTGTGTGTGTGTGGCGGTGTGCAGGCTCTGACTGTGTGTGTGTGTGGCGGTGTGCAGGCTCTGACGGGCTGCACGGTGGAGGTTGACACGCTGGATGGCCGGAAGATCAACGTGCCCATCAACGACATCGTCCAGTAAGGAAGCCACACACCCACACCACTCCCTCTCTCCCCGTGTGTCTCTCTCTGTCTCTCTCTCCCTGTGTCTCTGTGTGTGTCTGTCTGTCTCTCTCTGTGTGTCTGTCTCTCTCTCTCTCTCTGTGTCTCTGTGTGTGTCTGTCTCTCTGTGTCTCTCTCTCTGTGTGTCTCTCTCTCTCTCTGTGTGTCTCTCTGTCTCTCCGTGTCTCTCTCTTTGTCTGTGTCTCTCTCTCTCTGTATCTCTCTCTCTGTCTCACTCTCTCTCCGTGTCCCTCTGTGTGTATCTCCGTGTTTCTCCCGCTCTCCGTCTCCCTCTCTGTGTCTCTCTCTGTCACTCTCTCCGTGTCTCTCTGTCACTCTCTCCGTGTCTCTCTATCTCTCTCCCTGTGCGTCTCGGTATCTCCGCACGTCTGTGTGTGTGTGCGCGTCATTCGATGGTGCGGTGTGTAAACATCGCCACTAGGGAGACAAAGGCGGCCGGGCGTGGTGCTGGCCACCCACCCCCTCGTGTGCCGTTCCGGCCTTCATAGGTGCTCGCTAACAGCACTTGCCCCCTACAGTCTGTTACAGGCTATACGGGGGATCTTTGTCTTTGTGTCTCTCCGTACGTGTGTCCATGTGTGTGTCTCTCTGTCCGTGTCTTGATGTCTCTGTGGTGGTGTGTCTGTCTGTGTTGATGTCCCTGTGGTGATGGTGTCTCTGTCTGTGTGTCTGTCTTGATCTCCTTGTGGTGGTGATGGTGTGTCTGTGTGTGTGTCGCAGCCCCGCCTACACGAAGACGATCTCTGGCGAGGGCATGCCGCTGTGATGGTGGTGATGGTGGTGATGGTGTCTCTGTGTGTGTTGATGTCCCTGTGATGGTGGTGTCTGTGTTGATGTGATGATGGTGGTGATGGTGGTGATGGTGGTGATGGTGGTGGTGATGGTGGTGATGATGGTGGTGGTGATGGTGGTGATGGTGGTGATGGTGTCTCTGTGTGTGTGGATGTCGCTGTGATGATGGTGGTGTCTGTGTGTGTGGATGTCGCTGTGATGGTGGTGGTGGTGTCTCTGTCTGTGTGTGTTGATGTGATGATGGTGGTGATGGTGGTGGTGATGGTGTCTGTGTGTGTTGATGTGATGATGGTGGTGATGGTGTCTGTGTGTGGATCTCCCTGTGATGATGATGATGGTGGTGGTGATGGTGGTGATGGTGGTGTCTGTGTGTGTGTTGATGTGGTGATGGTGGTGGTGTCTGTCTGTGTGGATCTCCCTGTGATGATGGTAGTGATGGGGATGGTGTCTGTGTGTGTTGATGTGATGATGGTGGTGATGGTGTCTGTGTGTGTGTGTCGCAGCCCCGCCTACACGAAGACGATCCCCGGCGAGGGCATGCCGCTGTCGCTGGACCCCGCGCGTCGCGGCCTCCTCCTCCTCCACTTCGACGTCGTCTTCCCCCAGCGGCTCAGCGCCGCAGACAAGCTCCTTGTACAGCAGGCGCTGCCCACACACTGCTAGCACCACCACTAGCACCATCACCATCACCACCACACACTGCTAGCACCACCACCATCACCAGCACCACCACACACTGCTAGCACCACCACCACCACCAGCACCACCACACACTGCTAGCACCACCACTACCAACACCACTACACACTGATAGCACCACCACTAGCACCACCACTACACACTGCTAGCACCACCACTAGCACCACCACCATCACCAGCACCACCACACACTGCTAGCACCACCACCATCACCAGCACCACTACACACTGCTAGCACCACCACTAGCACCACCACCACACACTGATAGCACCACCACTACCAACACCACCACCAGCACCACCACACACTGCTAGCACCACCACTAGCACCACCACTACACACTGCTAGCACCACCACTAGCACCACCACCATCACCAGCACCACCAGCACCACCACCAACACCACCACCAGCACCACCACCAGCACCACACACTGCTAGCACCACCACTACCAACAGCACTACACACTGCTAGCACCACCACTACCAACACCACCACCACCACCATCACCAGCACCACACACTGCTAGCACCACCACTAACACCACCACTACACACTGCTAGCACCACCACTAGCACCACCACCACACACTGCTAGCACCACCACTACACACTGCTAGCACCACCACTAGCACCACCACTACACACTGCTAGCACCACCACTAGCACCACCACTACACACTGCTAGCACCACCACTAGCACCACCACTACACACTGCTAGCACCACCACTAGCACCACCACCACACACTGATAGCACCACCACTAGCACCACCACCACACACTGCTAGCACCACCACTAGCACCACCACCACACACTGCTAGCACCACCACTAGCACCACCACTACACACTGATAGCACCACCACTAACACCACCACCACACACTGCTAGCACCACCACTAACACCACCACTACACACTGCTAGCACCACCACTAGCACCACCACTACACACTGCTAGCACCACCACTAGCACCACCACCACACACTGCTAGCACCACCACTAGCACCACCACCACACACTGCTAGCACCACCACTAGCACCACCACTACACACTGCTAGCACCACCACTAGCACCACCACCACACACTGCTAGCACCACCACTAGCACCACCACTACACACTGCTAGCACCACCACTAGCACCACCACCACACACTGCTAGCACCACCACTAACACCACCACTACACACTGATAGCACCACCACTAACACCACCACCACACACTGCTAGCACCACCACTAACACCACCACCATCACCACCACCGTCGCTACCACCACCATTACCGTCACACGAGTAACTTGTGTCACACCAGCGGGGTGTACGGTCGCATGTGTGGAGGTGCGTGTGTGCATGTGTGTGTACATGTGTGTGTACATGTGTGTGTACATGTGTGTGTACATGTGTGTGTACATGTGTGTGTACATGTGTGTGTACATGTGTGTGTACATGTGTGTGTACATGCGTGTGTGCGTGTGTGCGTGTGTGCCATCGTGCAGTGCTGTAGTGGTTAGCGCCACGCTGCGCTACGAACCCGGCGACCCGAGTTCGATTCCCGCTCGCGGCCAACGCCGCTGACGATTATCTGAACCGGTCCCTGGGCCTCCCCTAGGTCGTCTCAGCCTCGAATGAGTGCCTGGTGTAGTAAGCATCGCCACTGGGGAGACAAAGGCGGCCGGGCGTGGTGCTGGCCACCCACCCCCCCGTGTGCCGTGCCGGCCTTCACAGGTGCTCGCTAACAGCACTTGCCCCTGCAGCCTGTCACAGGCTACACGGGGGATCTTTGTCTTTGTGTGTTCACAGGTGCTGCTACTCGCTAATTTGCGTTGTGGGGGGTCGTGGTGGGGGGGGGGGGCAGCATCTGAGTGATCGTGGTGTCGTGTTGTTGAACAAAGTCGTTCCTTCACCAAACAACTCCTTCCTGTACCACTCATTCCTTTACTAAGTAAACTCGTTGCTTTAACAAACTCGTCCCTCTCTCTCCGTCGAGTTTCTCGCCCTTCCGCCCGCACCTCCGATATGGCGCGGCCGGCTACGTACGGCGCGGAAGAAGTTCAACGGATGTACTCACACAGAGACACACAGAGACACACAGAGACACACCGAGACCCACAGAGACTCAGAGACACACAGAGACACACAGAGACACACAGAGACACACAGATATACACAGAGACACACAGATATACACAGAGACACACTGAGACCCACAGAGACTCAGAGACACACAGAGATACACAGATACACACACAGAGACCCACAGAGACACACAGAGACTCATAAACCCACAGAGACCCACAGAGACACACAGATTCACAGAGACCCACAGAGACCCACAGAGACACACAGATTCACAGAGACCCACAGAGACCCACTGAGACCCACAGAGACACACAGAGACCCACAGAGACCCACAGAGACACACAGATTCACAGAGACCCACAGAGACACACAGAGACACACAAAGACCCACAGAGACACACAGAGACACACAGAGACACACAGAGACCCACAGAGACTCACAGAGACACACAAAGACCCACAAAGACCCACAGAGACCCACAGAGACACACAGAGACACACAGAGACCCACAGAGACACACAAAGACCCACAGAGACCCACAGAGACACACAGAGACACAGAGACCCACCGAGACACATAGAGACCCACAGATTCACAGAGACCCACCGAGACACATAGAGACCCACAGAGACCCACAGAGACCCACAGAGACCCACAGAGACCCAGAGACACACAGAGACCCACCGAGACACATAGAGACCCACAGAGATCCACAGAGACACACAGATTCACAGAGACCCACCGAGACACATAGAGACCCACAGAGATCCACAGAGACACACAGATTCACAGAGACCCACCGAGACACATAGAGACCCACAGAGATCCACAGAGACCCACAGAGAACCACAGAGACCCACAGAGACCCACAGAGACTCACAGAGACTCGCACAGATTCACAGAGACCCACAGAGACCCACAGGTTAACATCGTTGGCTACGCACGGAAGACGCTCACACAACTTTGGAAGCCACCGGAGCCGTGAACTTTCATGCCGCCGCCGTCGTCTTTGATGGACAAACTCGCTGCGCTGAGGACTGTCTCACTGGGGAGACAAAGGCGGCCGGGCGTGGCGCTGGCAACACCCTCCCCCCTCGTGTGCCACCGTGCCGGCCTGCGTAGGCTGCTGCTGCTGCTTCTCGCTGGACGGCGCAACCGTACACACACAGCCGACCGCGGCTAATCGGAGGCGCGGGGGAGTACAACAACACAACAACTACACAACGATGACAACACAACAACTAAACCGAGTTTGTCAATCCAGACGGCGACGATGGAAAAGTGTTGGCAGCGTCGCCCAGTGGCTTCCCAACACCGGAATGCAGAGAGCGTTCCAGACGGCCGCGGCGATCGCCGTCACAAGTAGCGGGCAGAGCCCCTCGCGCCGCACACACACACACGTCACACACACACGTCACACACACACGTCACACACACACGCGTCGCACACACGCGTCACACACACGCGTCACACACACGCGTCACACACACGCGTCACACACACGCGTCACACACACGTCACACACACACGTCACACACACACACACACACGTCACACACGTCACACACACACACGTCACACACACACACACACGTCACACACACACAAGTCACAGACACACACGTCACACACACACACACGTCACACCCACACGTCACACACACACACGTCACACACGTCACACACACACACATGTCACACACACACGTCACACACACACACACGTCACACACACACACGTCACACACACACGTCACACACACACACGTCACACACACACACACGTCACACACCAGGTCGTGACGCGTTCCGTCTCAAGGCCACGTGGGGAGTCACGTGGGGGGGGGGTCACGTGGGGGGAGGGGGGGCGGAGTCGGGGGCGGAGTCACGTGGGGAGAGTCACAGGGGGCGGAGTCACGGGGGGGGGGGGGGAGTCGGGGGGCGGAGTCACATGGGGAGTCACGTGGGGGGAGGGGGGGCGGAGTCACGTGGGGAGAGTCACAGGGGGCGGAGTCACGGGGGGGGAGTCGGGGGGCGGAGTCACGTGGGGGGAGTCGCGGGGGGGGGGTCACGTGGGGGGAGGGGGGGCGGAGTCGGGGGCGGAGTCACGTGGGGAGAGTCACAGGGGGCGGAGTCACGGGGGGGGGGGAGTCGGGGGGCGGAGTCACGTGGGGAGAGTCACGGGGGGCGGAGTCACGGGGGGGGGGGGGGGGGGAGTCGGGGGCGGGGTCACAGGGGCGGGGTCACGGGGAGAGTCGGGGGCGGTACCAACGCAGCAGCAGCAGCAGCATCACTAAGTTAGTTAAAATTAACACGAACGATTGACACAAATAAACACAAATAAAACCGCAGCATTCTATTTGGACAAACCGCACGCAAACCGAGACCTTGCTGCTGCACAACGGCGCTGCTGCTGCTGGCGGTGGAGGGGGTGGTGGAGGTGGTGGAGGTGGCGGTGGAGGTGGTGGTGGTGGTGGAGGGGGTGGTGGTGGTGGAGGGGGTGGAGGTGGTGGTGGTGGTGGAGGGGGGTGGTGGTGGTGGAGGGGGTGGAGGGGGTGGAGGTGGTGGTGGAGGGGGGTGGAGGTGGTGGTGGAGGTGGAGGGGGTGGAGGTGGAGGTGGTGGAGGTGGCGGTGGAGGTGGTGGTGGTGGTGGAGGGGGTGGTGGTGGTGGAGGGGGTGGAGGGGGTGGAGGTGGTGGTGGAGGGGGTGGAGGTGGTGGTGGAGGTGGAGGGGGTGGAGGTGGTGGTGGAGGGGGTGGTGGTGGTGGAGGGGGTGGAGGGGGTGGAGGTGGTGGTGGAGGGGGTGGAGGTGGTGGTGGAGGTGGAGGGGGTGGAGGTGGTGGTGGAGGTGGAGGGGGTGGAGGAGGAGGAGAGTTCCACCGCTCTCAGAGTAACGGCACTGCTGGTATCGCAACTTCACGAGTGTGCGGTGCGGTGGTGTGGTGGTGGTGTGGTGTGGTGGTGGTGTGGTGGTGTGGTGGTGTGGTGGTGGTGGTGCGGTGTGGTGGTGGTGGTGCGGTGTGGTGCGGTGTGGTGCGGTGTGTGGTGGTGTGGTGGTGGTGGTGCGGTGTGGTGTGGCGGTACGGTGTGGTGCGGTGTGGTGCGGTGTGCGGCGGTGGTGTGGTGGTGCGGTGTGGTGTGGCGGTACGGTGTGGTGGTGGTGGTGCGGTGTGCGGCGGTGGTGTGGTGGTGGTGGTGCGGTGTGGTGTGGCGGTACGGTGTGGTGCGGTGTGGTGCGGTGTGCGGCGGTGGTGTGGTGGTGGTGGTGCGGTGTGGTGTGGCGGTACGGTGTGGTGGTGGTGGTGCGGTGCGTCCGTGCGGAAAGGCGATCTTCCTCTTCTCCTGGAGGGGAGCGTGGATCAGTGGAGGTTGTCAAAGTACTTGAGCTTGCCCGACGGGTCGGGGATTATCTGCGCAGAGAGACAGAGACACGGAGTGAAAGAGAGACAGAGAGAGACACAGAGACAGAGAGAGACAGAGACACAGAGAGACACAGACACAGAGACACAGAGAGACACAGAGAGACACAGAGACACAGAGAGACACAGAGACACAGAGAGACAGAGAGACACAGAGAGACACAGAGACACAGAGAGACACAGAGAGAGACAGAGACACAGAGAGAGACAGAGACACAGAGAGAGACAGAGACACAGAGAGACACAGAGACACAGAGAGACACAGAGAGACACAGAGACATGATGGTTCAATGTAACGTGTCATCACCGCCCCGTGTAGCCTTAACAGACTGCCGGGGAAAGTGCTGTGAGCGACATACACATGTAGACACACATGTAGACAACAACAACCGCCATTCGCCACTAAGTGGCGGTGACGTCACCACGACGCTTGTGCCAGGCCATGTGCACCCTGAGGCCACGTGAAGTGTCGAACGCCCGCTGGCAGGAGGTCACGGGGCAGACCCAGCAGGTGCCACGGGTCGACTGACCGAGATGACCGAGATGACTGGCTGATGCACCACCTGTGCCCCCTACTGTACCAACTCGCTGTGCTTTAGCCACCCGGCGCTCCGCTCGTTGTTGTGAGCGTCGCTCCTCCGCCCTCCGTTGTTGTTGGAGGGCGACTGCCTCCAACTGCCCAGTAGCGTCCTTCACGAGCCTCCTCCACTGAGGCCGATCTTGACACCGCTGGTACCAGTCATCGGCAAGTCCACTCAACTCCACGTCTTCCTGTACCACATCACTCCATCTCTTCTCTAGCCCGTGCCGCGCCCGTTTAGCCCCCTCGATCCGGCCGAACAAAAGCTGTGTAGGCATGCGGTGGCTGGGCATGCGGGCTACATGACCCAGCCAACGCAGCCTTGTCTGCCGGAGGAGCTCACCGATGGGACTTTGCCCAGATCTTTCAAGGATTTGTGAGCTCCTCACACAATCCAGCCTGCAGGTTAAACCCAGGATGGATCGTAGGCAGGCCAGCCTAAATGTTTCCAACCGGAAACATACACATGTAGACATACACATGTAGACATACACATGTAGACGTACACATGTAGACATACACACGTACACACACATGTAGACGTACACATGTAGACACACACATGTAGACGTACACATGTACACGCACACGTGTAGAGACATACACATGTCAGTGACAGGGGGCAGAGATGCGAGGCAGTGATAGGCGATAGAGTTAGAGACAGGGGGCAGTGTTAGTGGAGACATGAGGCGGTGTTAGCGATAGTGTTAGAGACAGGGGGCAGTGTTAGTGGAGACATGAGGCGGTGTTAGCGATAGAGTTAGAGACAGTGGGCAGTGTTAGTGGAGACATGAGGCGGTGTCAGCGATAGTGTTAGAGACAGGGGGCAGTGTTAGTGGAGACATGAGGCGGTGTTAGCGATAGAGTTAGAGACAGGGGGCAGTGTTAGTGGAGACATGAGGCGGTGTTAGCGATAGTGTTAGAAACAGGGGGCAGTGTTAGTGGAGACATGAGGCGGTGTCAGCGATAGTGTTAGAGACAGGGGGCAGTGTTAGTGGAGACATGAGGCGGTGTTAGTGGCCAACTATTGTGAGATCTTAGCCCCAAGTGGCCACTCTCCTCGTCCTAGCGACGACTCACAGCTCGTGATGTGGCCACCACTGCCTCATGGCCTCCTCTGGGTTAATCTGCGTGGACACACAAAGACAAAGATCCCCTGGGTAACCTCAGCCGACTTTTGGGGCAAGTGCTGTTAGATGGAGCAGTAGCTGCGAGCCGTGAATGGGTTACGGGCACGCACACAGACGCAACACACACTCAGAGGGTGTGTGTAGTGTGTGTAGTGTGTGTGTGTAGTGTGTGTAGTGTGTGTGTGTAGTGTGTGTGTGTAGTGTGTGTGTAGTGTGTGTGTGCAGTGTGTGTAGTGTAGTGTAGTGTGTGTAGTGTGTGTGTGTAGTGTGTGTAGTGTGTGTGTGTAGTGTGTGTAGTGTGTGTGTAGAGTGTGTGTAGTGTGTGTGTAGTGTGTGTAGTGTGTGTGTAGTGTGTGTGTAGTGTGTGTGTAGTGTGTGTGTAGTGTGTGTAGTGTGTGTAGTGTGTGTAGTGTGTGTGTGTAGTGTGTGTAGTGTGTGTGTAGTGTGTGTAGTGTGTGTGTGCAGTGTGTGTGCAGTGTGTGTGCAGTGTGTGTAGTGTGTGTGTAGTGTGTGTAGTGTGTGTGTAGTGTGTGTGCAGTGTGTGTAGTGTGTGTGTAGTGTGTGTGCAGTGTGTGTAGTGTAGTGTGTGTAGTGTAGTGTGTGTGTGTAGTGTGTGTGTGTAGTGTGTGTGTAGTGTGTAGTGTAGTGTGTAGTGTAGTGTGTAGTGTGTGTGTAGTGTGTGTGTAGTGTGTGTAGTGTGTGTGGTGTGTAGTGTGTGTAGTGTAGTGTGTGTAGTGTAGTGTGTGTAGTGTAGTGTGTGTAGTGTGTGTGTAGTGTGTGTGTAGTGTGTGTGTAGTGTGTGTGTAGTGTGTGTAGTGTGTGTGTGTAGTGTGTGTAGTGTGTGTAGTGTGTGTGTGTAGTGTGTGTAGTGTGTGTGTGTGTAGTGTGTGTAGTGTGTGTAGTGTGTGTAGTGTGTGTGTGTAGTGTGTGTAGTGTGTGTAGTGTGTGTGTGTAGTGTGTGTAGTGTGTGTGTGTAGTGTGTGTAGTGTGTGTGTAGTGTGTGTGTAGTGTGTGTGTAGTGTGTGTATGTAGTGTGTGTAGTGTGTGTGTGTAGTGTGTGTAGTGTGTGTAGTGTGTGTAGTGTGTGTAGTGTGTGTAGTGTAGTGTGTGTGTAGTGTGTGTAGTGTGTAGTGTGTGTAGTGTGTGTGTAGTGTGTGTGTAGTGTGTGTAGTGTGTGTAGTGTAGTGTGTGTAGTGTGTGTGTAGTGTGTGTGTAGTGTAGTGTGTGTGTGGTGTGTAGTGTGTGTGTGTAGTGTGTGTAGTGTGTAGTGTGTGTGTAGTGTGTGTGTAGTGTGTGTGTAGTGTGTGTGGTGTGTAGTGTGTGTGTAGTGTGTGTGTAGTGTGTGTGTAGTGTGTGTGTAGTGTGTGTGTATGTAATCTGTGTGTGTAGTGTGTGTGTGTAGTGTGTGTGGTGTGTGTGTGTAGTGTGTGTAGTGTGTGTGGTGTGTAGTGTGTGTGGTGTGTGTGGTGTGTGTAGTGTGTGTAGTGTGTGTGTGTAGTGTGTGTGTAGTGTGTGTGCATGTAATCTGTGTGTGTAGTGTGTGTGTGTAGTGTGTGTAGTGTAGTGTGTGTAGTGTGTGTGTGTAGTGTGTAGTGTGTGTGTAGTGTGTGTAGTGTGTGTGTGTAGTGTGTGTGTAGTGTGTGTGGTGTGTAGTGTGTGTAGTGTGTGTGGTGTGTGGTGTGTGTAGTGTGTGTAGTGTGTGTGTGTAGTGTAGTGTGTGTGTAGTGTGTGTGTAGTGTGTGTGGTGTGTAGTGTGTGTAGTGTGTGTGCAGGGTGTGTAGCGTGTGTGTAGTGTGTGTGTGTAGTGTGTATGTAGTGTGTGGTGTGTGTAGTGTGTGTAGTGTAGTGTAGTGTGTGTAGTGTGTGTAGTGTGTGTACTTGAGACAGAGAGAGATGGGTAGAGAGAGACACGGGGGGGTGAGATGGACTCACCGTGTCTGCTCCTGGCTTCCACCCGGCAGGACAAACTGAGAGAGACAGAGACGGAGTGGGGATGGGTTACACAACGCGTGTGCACGCACACAGACACACTCACACACACAGACACACACACAGACACTCACACACACACACACAAACACCCACTCACACACACACAGACAACAACAACAACAACCGCCATTCGCCACTAAGTGGCGGTGACGTCACCACGACGCTTGTGCCAGGCCATGTGCACCCTGAGGCCACGTGAAGTGTCGAACGCCCGCTGGCAGGAGGTCACGGGGCAGACCCAGGTGCCACGGGTCGACTGACCGAGATGACCGAGATGACTGGCTGATGCACCACCTGTGCCCCCTACTGTGCCAACTTGCTGTGCTTTAGCCACCCGGCGCTCCGCTCGTTGTTGTGAGCGTCGCTCCTCCGCCCTCCGTTGTTGTTGGAGGGCGACTGCCTCCAACTGCCCAGTAGCGTCCTTCACGAGCCTCCTCCACTGAGGCCGATCTTGACACCGCTGGTACCAGTCATCGGCAAGTCCACTCAGCTCCACGTCCTCCTGTACCACATCACTCCATCTCTTCTCTAGCCCGTGCCGCGCCCGTTTAGCCCCCTCGATCCGGCCGAACAAAAGCTGTTTAGGCATGCGGTGGCTGGGCATGCGGGCTACATGACCCAGCCAACGCAGCCTTGCCTGCCGGAGGAGCTCACTGATGGGACTTTGCCCAGATCTTTCAAGGACTTGTGAGCTCCTCACACAATCCAGCCTGGTTAAACCCAGGATGGATCGTAGGCAGGCCAGCCTAAATGTTTCCAACCGGCGAAGATGCTCCACTAGGGGGGTCCACGTTTCGCAAGCGTAGAGAAGGGAGGGAATGACCGTGGCCGAGAAGACCTGAAGCTTCGTGCGGAGCGACAGACCAGGTAGCTTCCACACAGCGTTACGCAACCGATGAAAAGATATTGCCGCTCGACTGATTCGGAGTGAGACCTCTGCTGATAAACTGGAGCCGGTCATAAGCACACTGCCCAGGTATGGGAAACTCTCCACTCTCTCCACAACTGCCCCATCACCGATTGGGAGTTGTGGGGGTGGAGTGCCCGATGGTACAAAATACCCAGGCAGGTGCTTAGTTTTGGTGGGGCTGATGGTAAGGCCCCACCTCTTAGTGGCACGCTCCAGTCTCAGCAGCAGCGTCTCCAACTCCTCTTCTGAATGAGCAGCTATTACCAAATCATCGGCATACATAACGTGGTTGACCAATAGGGAGCCATCCCTTGATCGCACCCGGGCGTCGATCAGCCTCCCATTATATCTGTACCAAATGGTAATTCCCCCGGTACAGCTATTGAAGGCTTCACGAACTACGCAGTCGAAATAGATGTTAAATAATGTGGGAGCCAGAGGACATCCCTGTCGCACCCCAAGGTGTACAGGGAAAGGCTCCGACTCCCGGCCACGTAGTTTTACCCGGGCCCGCTCACCATCATGAAGGTCCTTAATGATCGTGAGCAGAGGGTCAGGGACTCCGAAAGCACGAAGAACAACCCAGAGCCCAGTCCTACTGATGGTATCATAGGCCTTGACCAGGTCAATAAAGCAGAGATGTAGGTCTTTTTGGAATTCCCTACACCTCTGCTGTAGCAGACGGACAGAAAATATGGCATCTGTGCAGGACCGCCCTTTCCTGAAACCGCATTGGGGCTCCGCAAGCCTCTCCTCAGCGTGCCTAGCAAGGCGATGTTGAATAATCCTTGCCAGGACCTTACCCGGCACACTGAGGAGTGAGATGCCCCTGTAGTTGTTACAGTCGGTACGGTCCCCCTTCTTAAAGAGGGGGACCACCAGGGCATCCTTCCAGTCCTGCGGAACCCGTCCAGTGGTCCAGACTGTTGTTATGATGTCATATAGGGCAGTCTGTGCACAAACGCCACCCTCCCTCAGCATTTCGCTTGGGAGATCATCTCTGCCCGGTGCCTTCCCTGGTCTCAGACTCCGGATCGCCCTCAGTACTTCCTCAACAGCTGGTACCTCAGCCAGCCACTCACAGGGGGTGACCTCTTCCAATATTTGAGGCACCGCAGCCTCAGCAGGGTTATCCCCACTTTGTGCCATGATGTTTTCCTGGCTGAGAGATTTTCCCTCCCCCAGGACCTCACAGAAATGCTCAGCAAATCTGCAAACCTGTTCCTGGGGGTCGGAGATTGGATCACCGTTTTTTCCTCTAATGATGGTAATAGGTGTGGCGCTGCAGGTTACTTTTTTGATGGAGTTAAATAGTGATTTGTGATCGCGGGCCACTGAGGCAGACTCCATCTCCTCAGCAACCCGCGACCACCACCCATCCTTACAGCGCCTTACGGCTCTCCGAACCTCCGAGCGAAGGCTGCGGTAAACCTCCTCATTCTCTGACGTGGGATGCTGTAGGCGATGAGAGTGGGCCTGTCGCTTTTTCTCAATTAACCTGAACACCTCCTCCGTCAGCCAGGGTTTCTGGGGAGGTCTGGACCGCGTACCCAAAGCAGCCATTGCAGCTGCATGAGTCACAGTCTTAAACCTCGCCCATTTACCCTCGACATCAGGTGGAGTGGGGGACGATGCCAACCCCAGCTGCAAGCGATGATGAAATTCTCGCTTACAACTTTCATCAGCTAGCTGAGACCAGGCCACTTTTGGTTGGAATGGGGTCCTGGGTGTACACCCACCACCGGAGTGAAAGAATGGCAGGCGCATCTTACAGATGACTAGTCGATGGTCAGAGGTCAGATCAGCTCCACGGTAGGTCCTG
>NC_136329.1:8771376-8773876 GCF_964198595.1 Lampetra fluviatilis
CCATGCCGTGCCAAAAATAATGACGTTGCAACGTCAACAAGGTCTTCTGCACCCCTAAATGTAAGAGAGTGTCACAATGGAGGGTTCTAATCAACTCGAATCGCAAGGACGTTGGTACCACCAGGCGCCAACGTTCCTGGAACCCCTCCCGCCACATAAGCAGACCATCTCGGAGAGCGGTTTGCGGCCCCACAGCCGTACTCGGACTCCCATTGTCCTTAGCAGACCGCTTCCGCAAGGACACCAATGACTCATCCATCATCTGTTCCCGGATCCAGACAGACCGCGGCAGATTCAAAACCCCGTCAGCCGGTCCCGGTTCCATCGGAGTGTCCGACTTCTCGACGGCCAACGTAAGCGGCTGAGGGGGGTTTGGAATCGGCGAACACCTATGCGTCCCCGACTCACATTTACAAGGGGCGCGCCGCGGTAATCTGGAAAGTGCGTCAGCGTTCGCATGGCGCACTCCCTTCCGATGTTGAATTTGGAAGGAAAATTCCTGTAGCGTGTCCAACCAACGTGCCAACTGTCCGGATGGCTGGTCAATTTTAAGGGCATATTGCAAGGCCGCATGATCCGTACGCACAATAAAAGAACGACCGTAGAGGTATGGTCGAAATTGCCGTAGGAAAAAAACAACCGCCAATAGTTCTCTGCGAGTGACACAGTAGCGGGTTTCCGCAGGAGACAAGACTCGGCTACCATACGCCACGACACGCTCTACACCCCCTTTAGACTGTGATAACACCGCCCCAATACCTGTGTCACTCGCGTCCGTATCAAGAATGAATGGGTGATCGAAATCGGGATAATCCAATGTTGGGGCCGTGGCCAATAGATCACGCAGACTCCGAAAGGCCGCCTCCTCCGGCTGTCCCCAAACAAATTTCCGTCCTTTACCCGTAAGGAGATGCAAGGGCCTCGCAATCGTCGCAAAACCCGGCACAAATCTTCGGTAATACGAGGCAAATCCCAAAAACCGCCGAACATCCCCCACGGTGGCCGGAGTCGGCCAATCCCGGACGCACGCCGTCTTTTCCGGATCCGTGGACACTCCCTCAGCACTCACAATGTGCCCCAAATAGCGGACGGACCGTTGCAGTAGGTGACATTTCTTTGGTTTGAATTTCAATTTGGCAGAACGCATCCTCGTGAACACTGTCTCCAGCCGCGTCAAATGTTCATCAAATGTGCGGCTGAAGACAATGATATCGTCCAAATATATAAGACATGTCTCCCACTGCAACCCCGTCAAAACGAGCTCCATCAATCTTTGAAATGTAGCAGGGGCCGCATTCAATCCCATCGGGAGACAGTTGAATTGAAATAACCCCTGCGGCGTACGGAATGCGGTTTTCTCCCGTGAGGACTCGTCAAGGGGAAGCTGCCAAAATCCCGAAGAGAGGTCCAGTGTGGAAAAGAACTTAGCCCCCGACAATGCGTCGAGGGAGTCATCCATACGCGGCAGGGGGTACGCATCTGCCACCGATATCTTATTCAATTTGCGGAAATCAACACAAAATCGCAATTTGCCATCCTTCTTCTTAACCAAGACGACTGGAGCGCCCCATGGGCTGTTAGATGGCGATATAATGTCCGCAGCCAACATGTCTTCCACTGCCCCCCGTACGTGTTCTCGCTCCGCAGGACTCATCCGATGCGAATTTAATCGAATAGGGGCAGCATCGCCCGTCTCAATGTGATGGTAAAGCAACGAAGTGCGGCCCAAATCCAAATCATCGGAGCTGAACACATCGGAATATGTCAACAACAATTTACGCAGCGCACCACGTTGCTCCATGGACAGGGAAGAATTTTCGTCACATAAATGAGCAACCCAACGATCATCCGAACTCCTTGGCTCGGAAACCCCAGCAACAACTCCCCGGCTATGTGGACAATCATGGGTCGCAAACGCCGTAGTGGCATGTGCCACAACCGTACCGGCCGGGACACGGACGTTTTCTCCCCCCGCATTAAGCACCTGTAAAAACGGTAATTGATCCGGCCGGACGATGGTCTGTGCCCCCACTAACGCCAACCCGGTTGTTATCGTGGCGGACGGTGACAACAAGACCCCTACTGCTCCTAGCCGATCAGGCAGGGGCTTCCGATACCGCAAGGGTATAAGCATCTGTGTACCAGGTGGGATGTCCACAGATGCGACGGACAGCGCCTGCACTTGTACGGCCGAAGCAGGTCGCCCCCAGGGCGACGGCAGAAACGAGATTTGACGGCCCCCCGGCAGTTCAATACAATTCTCATTGATTTTGATCAAAATGGGCATCTTAGCCAAAAAATCGGTGCCTAACAAACAAGGAACCGCCAAAGATCTCGATATCAACACAACACCCGAGGCCGACACATCCCCAATAGATATCTTAGCATCCACCTGACCCACGATACCCATGCTACCCCCGTTGGCAGCGACGCACGACCCATAAACCGGACGCACAGCCCCCGGCGGGATGCCCAACAGATGAAAAATGACATCCGAAAT
>NC_136329.1:8778876-8936376 GCF_964198595.1 Lampetra fluviatilis
GTCATTACGTTCTTCCAAAGTAGAAGGTAATCAACCAGGTAGGGTGTTGACTGTCATTACGTTCTTCCAAAGTAGAAGGTAATCAACCAGGTAGGGTGTTGACCGTCATTACGTTCTTCCAAAGTAGAAGGTAATCAACCAGGTAGGGTGTTGACCGTCATTACGTTCTTCCAAACAAGAAGGAAACCAACCAGGTAGGGTGTTGGCCGTCATTACGTTCTTCCAAAGTAGAAGGAAATCAACCAGGTCGGGTGTTGACCGTCATTACGTTCTTCCAAACAAGAAGGCAATCAACGAGGTCTGCGACGTTGTGATTGGTCCGTACCAGGCTAGGTGCGTGAACTGAGAGTCCACGGACGCCGCCACCACCTCGGTGCCGATGGCGCGGAACTCCTCGACGCGGTCGCTGAACGCGATGATCTCGGTGGGGCAGACGAACGTGCTGCAAGCACGGGGGGGAGACACGGGCGGGAGGGAGACACGGGCAGGGGGGGGAGGAGGGAGACATGGGGGGGTGGGAGACACGGGGGGGAGGGAGACACGGTGGGGGAGGAGGGAGACACGGTGGGAGGGGGGGGGGACATGGGGGAGGGAGACACGGGGGGGAGGGAGACACGGTGGGGAGGGAGACACGGTGGGGAGGGAGACACGGGGGGAGGAGGGAGACACGGGGAGGAGGGAGACACGGTGGAGGGGGGAGTGAGACACGTGGGGGGAGGGAGACACGTGGGGAGGGAGACACGTGGGGAGGGAGACACGGGTGGGAGGGGGAGGAGGGAGACACAGGGGGGGTGGGGAGTAGAAGTGAAACACAAGGTTCATATCTTAAGCACAACAAGGAGCCCTTTTTGCCCCGGGATTGTGCGTGCGGTGAGGGTGTTGGTAGTGGGTGGTGGTAGTGGTGGTGGTAGTGGGTGGTGGTAGTGGTGGTGGTAGTGGGTGGTAGCGGGTGGTAGTGGTGGTAGTGGGTGGTGGTAGGTGTTAGTGGGTGGTGGTAGTGGGTGGTAGTGGTGGTAGTGGGTGGTAGTGGTGGTGGTAGTGGGTGGTAGTGGTGGTGGTAGTGGGTGTTAGTGGGTGGTGGTGGTAGTGGGTGGTAGTGGTAGTAGTGGGTGGTAGTGGTAGTAGTGGGTGGTAGTGGGTGGTAGTGGGTGGTAGTGGGTGGTAGTGGGTAGTAGTGGGTGGTAGTGGTAGTAGTGGTGTTAGTGGTGGAAGTGGGTGGTAGTGGGTGGTAGTGGTAGTAGTGGGTGGTAGTGGTAGTAGTGGGTAGTAGTGGGTGGTGGTGGTAGTGGGTGGTAGTGGGTGGCGGGGGCAGTGTGTGTTGGTCTCACAAGTCGAGGGGGTAGAAGAAGAACACGAGGTATTTGCCGTGGTACTCGGAGAGTTTCAGGTCCCGGAAGGCGCCGTCCACCACCGCCGTGCCCTCCCAGTGCGGGGCCGGCTTGGAGACTGCGGGCGGCACGGGGTCACGGCACGGGGTCACGGCACGGGTCACGGCACGGGGTCACGGCACGGGGTCACGGCACGGGGTCATACGGTGATGTCACGGGGTCACGGGCACGCAAACCGACCACGAGAAAACCGCTGGGAACCGCGCCGGATGTTTCATCTCGGCCGTGGGAAGCTCAGCAGCTGCGTCAATAAAAGTCAACGGCTCCTCCAACCACCACCGCCACCTCCACCACCACCGCCACCTCCCCCCCTACCACCTCCTCCACCAATGCCACCACCTCCTCCACCGCCACCACCTCCTCCTCCACCCCACCTACCACCTCCTCCACCACAGCCACCACCTCCTCCACCGCCACCTCCACCACCGCCACCTCCTCCTCCACCACCACCTACCACCTCCTCCACCACCGCCACCGCCACTTCCACCACCACCTCCACCACCTCCTCCACTTCCACCACCGCCACCTCCACCACCTCCACCACCCCAACCACCTCCTCCTCCCCCCCTACCACCTCCTCCTCCACCACCACCTCCACCACTTCCTCTACCACCGCCTCCTCCTCCCCCCCTACCACCTCCTCCCCCCCTACCACCTCTTCACACACGGTCCCTCACACGCACACAACTAAAGGCAGCTCTCGCGCGTGACTCAACGCCACACACCCGTGTGTGCGTGTGCACGTGTGCGTACGTGTGTGCGTGTGTGTGTGTGCGTGTGTGTGCGTGTGCACGTGTGCGTACGTGTGTGCGTGTGTGTGCATACGTGTGTGTGCGTGTGTATGTGTGCGTGTGTATGTGTGCATGCGTGTGCACGTGTGTGTGCACGTGTGTGCGTGTGTATGAGTGTGTGTGTGTGTGCACCTGGGGCGTTGTGTCAACATCGCCACTGGGGGAGACAAAGGCGGCCGGGCGTGGTGCCGCTGGCCACCCACCCCCCTCGGGTGACGTTTCCGGCCTTGATGAGTGCAGCTCACTTACTGCACTTTCCCCAACAGTCTGTTACAGGCTATACGGGGGATCTTTGTCTCTGTGTGTACCAAGAGGGAGCCATCCCTCAACCGCACCCGGGCATCAGCCAACCTGCTGGGTCTGTCCCGTGACCTCCTGCACCTAGCCTGGCACAGTAGGGGGTTACAGCTGGTGGTGTATCTACTGCTCATCTCAGTCAGACGACCCATGGCACCTGCAGGGTCTGTCCCGTGACCTGCACCTAGCCTGGCACAGCAGGGGGTACAGCTGGTGGTGCATCTACCGGTCATCTCAGTCAGTCGACCCGTGGCACCTGCTGGGTCTGTCCTGTGACCTCCTGCACCTAGCCTGGCACAGCAGGTGGTGGTGCATCTACCGGTCATCTCAGTCGACCCGTGGCACCTGCTGGGTCTGTCCCGTGACCTGCACCTAGCCTGGCACAGCAGGGGGGTACAGCTGCTGATGGTGCATCTTCCGGTCATCTCAGTCAGTCGACCCGTGGCACCTGCTGGGTCTGTCCCGTGACCTCCTGCACCTAGCCTGGCACAGCAGGGGGGTAATGCATTGCCTGTACATATAATGCATTACCTCCTGCACCTAGCCTGGCACAGCAGGGGGGGTAATGCATTACCTGTATAGACGAGTAATGTTGTGGGTATATCATCTCAAATCTCACTCAAGCAAATCACCTTATACCGCAACATTATTCAAGTCAGTGCATCGATGCATCGTCACCCGTGCACTGCATTCTCGCCAACGAACTCAGCGTTACAACTCACGGAGTCGCCCCGTGATGATAAACTTGCTGTTTAAACCGCGACATTGCAAGAAGGTAAAATCTGAGGCCTAGTTTATGTCACTCCCCAACCCCCCCGGTCTTGCCTGAGCAGCTCTACCGGGCAGGGCGCGCCTCGCCCGGTAGGGTCTGCGCGCGCGCGAGGGGTACGGTGGGTGTCTCTCACTTTTCGCCTTGCTCAGGTGCAGCGAATGATCCGAGACGGCGGCCCTGACCGCCTCGCCCGGGTAGACGTGGCCGCCTGCGATGTAGTGGCACTCGCGTTGCTTTTCCTCGGCGCGGCTTGTCGAACAGAGGCCCAGTAACAGCAGCAGCAGCAGCGAGCGAGACGCCATTACCACCGTCCACCCAACACACAGCGAGTGGGATACGTGTCACTAGCGATTCCGATTCGTGCCGCGTAATGCGATGCGATTCCCCGGAACCCGCACCGCCCGGCGCTGGTGTTGAGATGTTCGATTCGTTAGCGGTGAAGGGGAGTCGATTTGCGTTGCGTTCGCAGGGGTTCGGAATCGCGGCGCGATGTTTGTGGGGGAATCGGATCGTTGCGGTGCGTGGGGAGCGGTGGCGGTGCGGTTAGCGCAGCGCCACGAACCCGGACCATCCGTGTGTCACCGTGTATGTCACCGTGTGTGTCACCGTGTGTGTCTCACTGTGTGTCTCACTGTGTGTGTCACCGTGTGTGTCTCACTGTGTGTGTCACTGTGTGTGTCACTGTGTGTCACTGTGTGTCACTGTGTCACTGTGTATGTGTCACTGTGTGTGTCACTGTGTGTCACTGTGTGTCTCACTGTGTGTGTCACTGTGTGTCTCACTGTGTCACTGTGTGTGTGTCACCGTGTGAGAATCTGATGAGCTACAAAGCTCTTGCTGGCGTAACAAAAATCAGGCGTTAAGAATTGGGATGTTTCTTGTCAGTATTAAAATCGAATAGGTCTTCCTGGCAATACAAACAGACGTTGTGTTAAAATATTCTTGTAGAAGGGAAATAATAAAATGATAAAAATATTAAACCATAAAAATTCTCACGACGTTTCGACTGCAACACAAGCAATCATCATCAGGTGTGAAATCCACAGCAGGAACATTTGAATAAAGTGGCGGTTTTGCCCAACGTCAGCACCACGGACAGCGACTGTGTTAAGATGTTAAAACCCCAAACAGAAACCTTTGGCAAGGATTCATATTCTCAGGTTTTTTCGGTAAAGTCACGTAGGTAAAAACATTAAAATTAATGAAAGTAAAATAAAACAAAACAAAATTCATTAATTTTAATGTTTTTACCTACGTGACTTTACCGAAAAAACCTGAGAATATGAATCATTGCAGTCACGAAAGCTTCAAATCTAGAACTTTGGCAAGGAATCACGTTACTGCATTAACCAAGCTCACGGTTATTGTGCTGAACATGCAAACACACAACACGCTCTGGTAGTTTATGATGATGATGATGCATTGAGGCGAGGCTAAAATTAACCCGTAAAAACAAAGTTTTTCACTATAAATCCTTTATATGCGTGGCATCGGTTTTATTTTATTATTCATTTCTGTTTTTCTTGAGTAAGAGTTTCATTTTTATCACATTGGTATTTTAAATTAAATATGAAAAAAAAAATTCCTAAAAAGTGGAAAATTTAGGAATAAAATTTTCACGAAAATAAATTGTCACGCACAACGAGTCTGTGTGCAAAATGTCAGCTCGATTGGATCACGGGAAGTGGGTTAAAAAACGACCGAAAGATTTGCACGGTCGTAAGCAAGCAGGCAAGTGAACTTAATATAAAGGATTTAAAAAAGAAAGCTGTCTCTGGTGTGGACCAATCAGTTTCAAAGAAAATGCATCGTACTATCAGAGTAATCTTTTTGTTTGCATTCTGACCACAAGTACTGTGGTTAATGTAAGAGGTTTCAGTTTGGTGTTTTAACATGTTAACACAACTGTTTTGGTGCCAGAGAAAAGGGGAAAACCGATCGTCATATTTTGGTTCTGGCAAAGGAGGTCCCATGATGATGATGCATCGTCTTTGAAACTGATTGGTCCAAATTTTTCGATTTAAAGCTTCTTTCGTGACTGCAGGGATTCATATTATTGGTTCTTTCGGTAAAGTCACGTAGAAGGGAAATAATAAAATAAAACAAGAAAATTCTAACGTCGTGAGAATTGTATTGTTCCATTGGAACCTCATTTGCCAGTAAAAAATATAATTGTTTTCTTACCCTTCTATCTGGCAACAAAACTGGCGTCATCTGGTCCAACCCATGTGAGACTAGGCTCTAAGGAAAGCTGTCTCGAGTGTGGACCAATCAACTTCAAGGACACTGCATACATTATCAGAGTTGTGTTTTTTGTTTGCATTTTGACTGCTTGTGTTGTGGTTATTGCAAACATGATCCCTTGCGTAAAGGTGTCAGTTTTGTACCAGTTGAAAGGGTAAAAACCCTATTACTAAAAAACAAACCACCCAGAGGCTGAAGAACAGATCGCCCAGGTCACAACGGCTTCGCAATATGGAGGCTTTTAATATTTAAAAACAAAGTGGGACATCGTCGTCGTCGTCCGAAGCGATTACAGAATCCCCCCCCCGCCCGCGTACCCATCACAACCCCAAACAGACGTCACATCACTGGCAGGCAAACAAAGAGGGGTGGGGGAGGGGGGGATCTCTCTTGGGGTAAGACGCAAAGGGAGCTTACAGCCCGGCCACGGTGCCCACTCTGGATAGGGCCTCTCTTTGTGGCCGGGCTTTGCTCGGTGGCAATTTTGAAGTCGTTTTGAAGTCGTTTTTGTTTTGTTATTCCGTATCAACCAGGTATTAGGGACCCCCCCCCTTCCCCCTGAGCTGCTCCACGTTCATCGTAGCTCTTATTTAGAAGATACCTGCCGAGCACGAATGACAGCAGCTCTGCGAAGTGGCTTTGCCATCCTCAACTGC
The DNA here is from genome assembly GCF_964198595.1 of Lampetra fluviatilis. NCBI lineage: Eukaryota > Metazoa > Chordata > Hyperoartia > Petromyzontiformes > Petromyzontidae > Lampetra > Lampetra fluviatilis. The sequence continues at coordinate 8,785,025 of NC_136329.1, forward strand.
GTGGAAATTGAAAGATTCTGAACGCGTGGCGATGTCGATTCTAAAGGTTGTTTGGGAAAAACCGGAGGACAACCGGAGAAAAATGCACGAGGCCACGGCTTGAGTGAGAACACGCAAACACCAAGCATACAGCAGCAGGCGTCAGGGGGTCGGGATTGAACCAACGACCTCCCGTATACACCAGGCGAGGGCAGTTGACACCTCCCTAGCCGCCCGCGAACGACGGACGCATCGAGTTTTTCGCTTTGGACAACAACAAGAATGGAACTGCAACTCAGGAAGAAGTCATTTGGAGCAGGACGGCAAATTAGAAAAAAACCTCACGGAGTTTTGTGACGCGTGTCTTTGTGACGCGTGGTGGTGGTGGTGGTGGCGGGCGCCATTTTGAATAATAAAAAATGGCTGCCGCGCCGTCGTAAAAATCGGAAAACGGAGCAGGTGGGTAGGTGGCTGTTGCCTCAAACTCAACGAACGAACAAATTTCATCGCGATTGTGTAAATTTTTGTTGTTGAAGCTTCTCGGGCGGGAGGGGGGGAAAAATCCACGCAGAAAACGGTTCCTCGAAGCTGCTCAATTAACTCATGGCTACCGCCTCACCCACTCATTCGCTCGCAAGAGGGTCAACCGGGCCCCACAGATGGTCAGGCAGGGAACGAAATCGCACAGACATCGGCCAAGATTCGCGGGCACCAAATGAACGTTCGACATCGATTCCATGCCCGTGCAATGTTTCAGACTTTCCGATGTTGGCACTGCTGTAGTTTTTTGCGCCAATTTCTATTTTGCTTCACTGCTGTGGTTGTAGTTTTTTGTTGTTGTCATGGTTAAGTGCGGCGGACCTCGGTTCACCCTCGCAAATCGAGACTCACGTCCTGAATATGACACTGCAAGAAGCTGTCCAAATTTGTGTTTTTAAACCCCCAACTTTTTACGTTTACTCAACCGCAACAGTTCCACGGGCATACGATTGCAACTGGTGGCGCAGATGCTGATGAAGCAGCCAATGGCGGTTTGATCGGTTGGGGTTGACGCCTGAATGATAAACATTAACTGCATATCGGCGAGAACGCTAAACTGGTCGAGGAGTCTCCGGCGGTTTTCGATACGGCCAAAACTCCAAATCGGGTCTTGGGAATTCAGAATTTTCAGAGCAACATTTCTTCCCAACGTCCCGGAGGGTCAGGTGACGTCAAGAGACTGGTTCCAAAGCGAAACCGATCCCCTGAGAGTGATTGATTCAGTAACAGTTGTTTGAACCTGGGCTAGTACGCACCAGCGTTCAAGATATAACTTCGTACACCTCGTATGAACTTGTAATTTCCTACAACTCAAATTAAAAGGGTATCGCGGTGCAGAAAATGTAAAAAAAAACTAAAACACACTCGGCTCTTTCGTGGCCGATCACTAAACATCGATTCAATTTCATTTGTAGTAATTGCAGCGGACTGCCACCGCATCATCGCATGCCGTGTCGTGACGCAATCAGCTCGTCGTTGCGAGTGGAATTACAACGCACAAGGTGAGCGGAGCACTTCCACTGCGCTGTCCCCACCGATACAAGTCAGCCGGACTCTGGGCTTTGCAAAGTATCCGAAAGTGGAACCAGTTGGAGCGGGAGAGGGGGGGGGTAGACAAGCTCGTAATCGCAGACAACTTACCGGTGTCAGCGACGAGAGAGGGATTTTTACGGCGACCCAAACGACAATTTTCCCCGAACGGTTTAAATCGGCCCTTCCACCACCACCACCACCACCAAAGTAAAACAAAAAAACAATGACAATACCAACACGATAATATCAGTAAGACGTGAATCAAAGACAGACCACCCCCCCCCTCTCTCCACTCTCTCGACGACTGTAGCACACCGTAGCCCTCTCAAACTTCGTCCACCCCCAGTGGCTTTCGCTTTCCATTCGTACGTTTAATCTGTTCATCATCCTCGCACGTGTTGTCATTTTTGGTATGTGTGCATATACACACACACAGCACAGCACGAGAGAAAGGGGAACTCACAAATTAACGGAGATATAAAAAAAAAAGATAAACGCGTCCGAGCCACCGTGCCCGCCTTTCCACCTCTCTCTCCATCCCTCTCCACCTCTCTCTCCCGACGGCTCGGCAACTCCTTTCCTCACTGCTGTGTGGCTTTTCGTCTCGGCATGACGATGCGATGATCGGGGGGGGGGAGGGGGCGGCGGTGGAGGAGATCGTTGTGCCTATCGGAGATCCACCTCTGGTGCAGCCGATCGTCGCAAGGGCGTCTCGTTCGCGAGACCAACAAGACAAATATTAACGTTGGGAACATACTGTTCACGCGCGTTCCCGTTTCCGAGGACATGCCACTCGCAATTGACACCGGGTCTGGCTGGCCGTGGCTGGAATTCCGTTGGAGACCTACCGCTAAACAAAGCGACCCCACCCCCCCCCCCTACCAGAGGTCGCAAACGGGTTTAGATTCCTTACCCGTACCCGGCCGCACCAGGGTCGCAAACGGGTACCCGTACCCGGCCGTACCCGTACCCTAGGGTACGGGTACGATCGGGTACCCGATTGCGACCTCTGGGATGAAGCCATGTTGCAGGCGCGGGTGGGTTGATTCTAGGAACTTGAATTGTGAGAAGAGACAAGACGCTGGGAAACGAGTGACACACGGTGACTCACCGGTGACTCACGGCCTACCCGTACCCGTACCCGGCCGCACCAGGGTCGCAAACGGGTACCCGTACCCGGCTGGGTACAGGTAGCCGGGTATCGGGTACCCGGTTGCGACCTCTGCCCCCAACGCATCGCCGCTGTGTCTTAATGGCACACGCAGCAGCAGGAGACCTCGGCTGACACCGGCGGTGGTTTACTTTCGGGAGCAGCGGCGTACAAGCGTCAACGCCTCAAGGGGAACAGAGGGACCCCCCCCCCCCTCCTCCTCGCGCTTTCGCGGAGACCCCGAAAGCAAAATCGTTGTCGACCGAAATCGGGCGAAACGGGCAGCGCTCCCCGAGCAGAGGTCTGTGAGGACGAACCACAACGTAGGGCACGCTGCGTAAGACTGTCAGTCTGTGACTCTGTGTAACGCGGCGTAAGACTATCAGTCTGTGCAAGTCCGTAAGTCTGTGGAAGTATGTGTATGTAAGTCTGTGTAAGTCTGTGTAAGTCTGTGTAATTCTAGATTTGAAGCTTACACAGACTTACAAGTCTGTGTAAGTCTGCAACTCTGTGTAAGTCTGCAACTCTGTGTAAGTCTGTGTAAGTCTGTAAGTCTGTGTAAGTCTGCAACTCTGTGTAAGTCTGTGTAAGTCTGCAACTCTGTGTAAGTCTGCAACTCTGTGTAACTCTGTGTAAGTCTGTGTAAGTCTGTGTAAGTCTGTCTAAGTCTGTGAAAGTCTGTGTAAGTCTGTGTAAGTCTCTGTAACTCTGTGTAACTCTGTGTAAGTCTGTGTAAGTCTGTGAAAGTCTGTGTAAGTCTCTGTAACTCTGTGTAACTCTGTGTAACTCTGTGTAAGTCTGTAAAAGTCTGTGTAAGTCTGTGTAAGTCTGTGTAAGTCTCTGTAACTCTGTGTAACTCTGTGTAAGTCTGTAAAAGTCTGTGTAAGTCTGTGTAAGTCTGTGTAAGTCTGTGTAACTCTCTAAGTCTGTAAATGTGTAACTCTGTAAGTCTGTGTAAGTCTCTCGCCTTCACCTCCACGCTGCAGATAAACGACCTCACACCCTACAGACCTCGCCCACTCACGCTGCCGCCTCAATCAGCTCATCCGCGACGCCGGTGGCGATAGGGGGGAGGGAGGGAGGGAGGGGGGGAGGTGGGTGTGCAGAGGGGCCGTGTCTGACGGCCGTGTCTGGCAGCCACAAGACACGACCGCCAGACACGAACGAGAGACACGACCGAGAGACACGACCGAGAGACACGGCCGAGAGACACGGCCGAGAGACACGGCCGAGAGACACGGCCGAGAGACACGGCCGAGAGACACGGCCGAGAGACACGGCCGAGAGACACGGCCGAGAGACACGACCGAGAGACACGGCCGAGAGACACGGCCGAGAGACACGACCGAGAGACACGACCGAGAGACACGGCCGAGAAACACGACCGAGAGACACGACCGAGAGACACGACCGAGAGACACGACCGAGAGACACGACCGAGAGACACGACCGAGAGACACGACCGAGAGACACGACCGAGAGACACGGCCGAGAGACACGACCGCAGGGCGCGACCGTACGGACAAAGCCGTCCCTCCCGACCTCTCGGTGAGCGGCCACCAATCTCCTCTCTCCCGAGCGCCGGGCCACGCGCACCGATCGGCGCGGAGCGGTCCGACGCCGGTCGAGACAGCGGCAACGATAGCCAGCGCGACAAACCCCAGGTGGTCAAATGGAACGGGAAGATTAAAAATTGCAGAGTTGTCATCCGGCGATGATTTCTCTCCCCCCACTCCCTCTCTCTCCCTCCCCCCTCTCTCTCCACCTCCCCCCTCTCATCTCTCTCTTCTCTCGTCTCTCTCTCCTCCTCCGTCTTCTCTCTCATTTGTCGGCGCCGCTGGCGATCGACTCCTGCGTAGAAGCAGAGGAGGGTGGGTGGTGGGGGGGCGGGGGTCACAAGCAAAAGGTCAAAGTTAGAATTGTCCGTGTTGCGGGCACTGCATTTGGATTCATCTTCTTGGTTCTTTCGGTAAAGACACACGTAAAATGGAAATAATGAAATAATAAAAATAAAACATAAATATTTGATTATGTTTTATTTTTACAAATAAAGCATAATAATTTTATTATGTTTTATTTATTATTATTTTATTATTTCCATTCTACGTGACTTTACCGAAAGAACCAAGAAGACGAATCCCTGCTGCAGTCACGAAAGAAGCTTTAAATCGAAATGCATTCGGATTGTCGAGATGATTTGGCTGCTGCTGCTGCTGCTGCACATTCGCACACGACAAAGTCGCTTGGTCAAGCCCGTCGCCCGTGATAGCGCCAGGGTCGCAAGCTGACAAGCAAAAGAAGCTAATAGCTCAGCGGGCTTTACCTGGCAAGATAACAAAGTAATTATACTGCTAGGAACCACCTGGTTACACCAGCCCACAGGGGATTATTGTGTCCGTCCGTCGCGAGGTAGTCAACATCTCATAGCCACCGTGATGATGATGAGAGACGCAGACTCCAAATCTACAGCAGCAGGCATCGTCAGGGTCGGGATCGAACCCACGACCTCCTGCACACCATGCGAGGTAGTCAACATCTCATAGCCACCGTGATGATGATGATGATGAGAGACGCAAACTCCAAATCTACAGCAGCAGGCATCGTCAGGGTCGGGATCGAATTATTTCATTTTATTATGTTTTATTTTTATTATTTTATTACTTCCCTTCTACGTGACTTTACCGAAAGAACCAAGAAGAAGCAATGAAGAGTCGCGACGACCAATCGAATCGCTGCGGTGGGCGGGAGAGGGGGGGAGGTAGCTCACCCCCCCCCCACCCCCCGCCCCACCCCCCCCCCTCACCTTGTCGTCTTTTCCTCTCTGCGCGACCGCCCCCTTCTTGTCGCCCCCAGGTGCACTCCCCCCTCCTCCTCCCCTTGCTCCTCCGCCTCCTCCTCCTCCATCATCGTCGTCGTCGTCGTTTCTACCGCGGCCGCGGCCTCCTCCTCCTCCTCCTCCGCTGCTGCTGCCATCGTCATCGTCGTCGTCGTCTTCGTCGTCCTCGTCGCTGGCACGGAACTTGTCGTGCGTCCACTTGGGGCTGGCCCCTCCTCCCCCCCCTCCTGCTCCTCCTGCCGCCTCGCGCCGCCCGTACGCAAACGCGGCCGCAGCTCCCCCGCCACCACCCCCACCACTCCCCCCACCGCCACCGCCGGCTCTGCCTCCCCCTCTCCTGCCGCCGGCCCCTGACGCCGACGACGCCGCCGACGCCGCCGTGCCGGTCACCGCGTTGGCCGAGAACGCCGGGCTCCCGCCGCCGTTACCGCCGCCTGCCACCACGGCCGCCGTGGAGGAGGAGGAGGAGCGAGTGGCGGGGGCGGCTCGCTTGGACGAGGAGGAGGAGGGGGCGGGGGGGAGGGCGGCCGCGTCGCCGCGGCCACCGCTGCCCCACGCATCCTTCACGCCGCCACCACCAACGTCGTCCTCACGGTCGTCGTGCTGGGGGGAGGAGGAGGAGGAGAGGAGGGAGGGGTGGAGAAGATGGAGGAGGAGGGGGAGGAGGAGAGGGAGGAGAGGGAAGGGAGGGAGGGGGGAGAGGGAGGGGGGAGAGGGAGGGGAGGAGGGAGGGGGGGGAGGGGGGGAGGAGATGGAGGGGGAGGAGGAGAGGGAGGAGGGGGGGTGGAGGAGGAGGAGGTAGGAGGAGATGGAGGAGGTGGAGGAGGTGGAGGTGGGGCAAAGGTGGTGCATCAGCCGGTCATCTCGGTCAGTCGACCCGTGGCACCTGCTGGGTCTGCCCCGTGACCTCCTGCCAGCGGGCGTTCGACACTTCACGTGGCAGCCTCAAGGTGCACTTGGCCTGGCACAAGCGTCGTGGTGACGTCACCGCCACTTAGTGGCGAATGGCGGTTGTTGTTGTTGTTGTTGTAGTGTGTGTAGTGTGTGTGTAGTGTGTGTGTAGTGTGTGTACGTGTGTGTACGCGTGTGTGTGTGTGCACGTGTGTGTGTGTGTACGTGTGTGTGTGTGTGTACGTGTGTGTACGCGTGTGTGTGTACGTGTGTGTACGTGTGTACGTGTGTGTGTGCACGTGTGTGTGTGTACGTGTGTGTGTACGCGTGTGTGTGTGTGTGTACGTGTGTGTACGCGTGTGTGTGTGTGTGCGTGTGTGTGTGTGTGCACGTGTGTGTGTGTGTGCAGGCCCGTGCCCGCTTACCAGGTAGTACTTCTTGCTGCGAGGCTGGTACTCCGACTCCCACTCCTCCTCGCGCCCCCCCCCCACTCCGGCGGGAACTCTGGGGGGGCGGGGAGCCCCCCCCCCCGCCGCCGTCGTCGTGGGGACGTCCGTAGCCCCCGCCCGGCGGGGGGGGGTAGCCCCCCCCACCGTAGCCGCGACCGCGGTAGCGCACACGGCCACGGAACTGCATCTGGGAGGCGGAGGCAACAGGGCGATTCGAAACCCCAACCACCACCAACAACACCGCCACCACCCTCAACACCAACCCCACACTCACCACCGCCACCACCACCACCATCATCATCACCCTCACCACCAACAACACCGCCACCACCCTCAACACCAACCCCACACTCACCACCGCCACCACCACCACCATCATCATCACCCTCACCACCACCAACAACACCGCCACCACCCTCAACACCAACCCCACACTCACCACCGCCACCACCACCCTCCTCACCACCACCACTACCACCACCACCATCATCATCACCCTCACCACCACCAACACCGCCGCCACCGCCGCCCTCACTGCCACCACCCTCCTCCTCACCACCACCGCCACCACCACCACCATCATCATCACCCTCACCACCACCAACACCGCCGCCACCGCCACCACCACCACCACCGCCAACCCTCACCACCACCATCCTCCACCACCGTCACCACCGCCCTCACCGCCACCACCGCAACCACCACCCTCACCACCAACACCGCCACCACCACCATCCTCACCACCGCCACCACCACCACCACCGCCACCACCACCGCCACCACCACCGCCACCCACCACCCTCACCACCAACACCGCCACCACCACTGCCCTCACCACCACCACTGCCACTGCCCTCACCACCACCACCACCCTGTGTGTGCTGTGTGTACTGTGTGTGCTGTGTGCGTGCTGTGTGTGCTGTTTGTGCATGCTGTGTGTGGTCTGTGTGTGTGCTGTGTGTGTGTGCTGTGTGTGTGTGTACAGTGTGCTGTGTGTGTACGGCACTACTACTACTGCTGCTTGTCCCGCGCCAGGCTGTGTGTGTGTGCTGTGTGTGTGTGCTGTGTGTGCTGTGTGTGTGTGTGCTCTGTGTGTGTGTGCTGTGTGTGTGTGCTGTGTGTGTGTGCTGTGTGTGTGTGTGTGCTGTGTGTGTGTGTGTGCTGTGTGTGCTGTGTGTGTGCGGTGTGTGTGTGCTGTGTGTGTGTGTGTTGTGTGTGTGTGCGCTGTGTGTGTGCTGTGTGTGTGTGCTGTGTGTGTGTGCTGTGTGTGTGTGTGTGCTGTGTGTGTGCTGTGTGTGTGTGTGCTGTGTGTGTGCTGTGTGTGTGTGCTGTGTGTGTGTGCTGTGTGTGTGTGTGCTGTGTGTGTGTGCTGTGTGTGTGTGTGCTGTGTGTGTGTGCTGTGTGTGTGTGTGCTGTGTGCGTGTGTGCTGTGTGTGTGTGCTGTGTGCGTGTGTGTGCTGTGTGTGTGTGCTGTGTGTGTGTACTGTGTGTGTGTGTGCGTGTGTGTGCGTGTGTGTGCGTGTGCTGTGTGTGTGTGCTGTGTGTGTGTGCTGTGTGTGTGTGTGCTGTGTGCGTGTGCTGTCTGCGCGCCCTGCCTCACTCACGTAGGGCGCGGGGCGACTGCGTGGCTGCCAGGAGGAGCCACGGTGCTGGTAGCCGCCCTGCTGCTGCTGCTGGTACCCGTGCTGCTGCTGCTGCAGCTGCTGCTGCTGCTGATGCTGCTGCTGGTGGTAGTAGTCCTTGGAGCTTGACCTGCCGCCCTTCTCAAAGCCGTAGACCTCCTCGTGGCTGGCCGAGCGAGATCTCCTGCGCAAAGGCAGATGAATCGTCACTGGTGGTGGCCGTGAGCGGGAATCGAACTCGGGTCTCCGGGTTCATAGTGCAGCGCGCTAACCGCTGCACCACCACTCCCCACACGCGGTGACACACACACACACACACACGCGGTGACACACACACACACACGCGGTGACACACGCGGTGACACACACACACACACACGGCGACACACACACACACACACGGCGACACACACGCGTTGACACACACACAAAGATCAAAGATCCCCCGTATAGCCTTAACAGACTGTAGGGGCAAGTGCTGTTAGCGAGCACCTATGAAGGCCAGAACGGTACACGAGGGGGTGGGTGGCCAGCACCACGCCCGACCGCCTTTGTCTCCCTAGTGGCAATGTTTACACACCGCACCAGGTACTCATTTGAGGCTGAGTCGACCTAGGGGAGGCCCGGGACCGGTTCAGATAATCGTCACTGGTGTTGGCCGTGAGCGGGAATCGAACTCGTGTCGCCAGGTTCATAGCGCAGCGCGCAAACCGCTGCACTATCGCACACACACACACACACGGTGACACACACACACGCACACACACGTTGGCACACACACGTTGACACACACACGGTGACACACACACGCACACACGCGGTGACACGCACACGCGGTGACACACACACACGCGTTGACACACGGTGACACACACACGCAGTGACACACACACGTGACACACACACATGCGGTGACACACACACACGCGTTGACACACGGTGACACACACGGTGACACACACACACACGGTGACACACACGCATTGACACACACACACACGGCGACACACATACACGGCGACACACACACGCGTTGACACACACACACACACACACGGTGACACACACACACGCGTTGACACACACACACACGGTGACACACACACACACGCGTTGACACACACACACACGGTGACACACACACACGCACACATGCAGTGACACACACACGCGTTGACACACGGTGACACACACGGTGAGACACACACACGGTGACACACACACGGCGACACACACACACGGTGACACACACACGGCGACACACACACACACGCGGCGACACACACACACACGCGCTCACCGCTCGTCGCGCTCCCGCTGCTCCCGCTCGTCGCCACGCTCCCTCTCCCCCCTCTCCCCGCGCTCCCCGCGCTCCTTGTGCCGCCGCTCCGCCTTGGGCGCTCGCTCGCTCGACTTCTCCCTCGCCTGCTGCTGCTGCTGCTGCTGCTCCTCCTCCTGCACGGGGAGAGGGGGGCGGTGAGTCAATAAGCGGAGTGAACAAGCGAATGAATGGACGGACGGACGGATAAGCGGGTGAAGACATAAACAGACGGGTGAGTAGGTGAATGGACGGGTGAGTGGATGGGTGAGTGGGTGAATGGACGAGTGAGTGGGTGAGTGGGTGAATGGACGGGTGAGTAGGTGAATGGACGGGTGAGTGGGTGAATGGACGGGTGAGTGGGTGAATGAACGGGTGAGTGGGTGAATGAACGGGTGAGTGGGTGAATGAACGGGTGAGTAGGTGAATGGACGGGTGAGTGGGTGAATGGACGGGTGAGTGGGTGAATGAACGGGTGAGTGGGTGAATGGACGGGTGAGTGGGTGAGTGGACGGGTGAGTGGGTGAGTGAGTGGGTGAATGAACGGGTGAGTGGGTGAGTGGACGGGTGAGTGGGTGAATGAACGGGTGAGTGGGTGAATGAACGGGTGAGTGGGTGAATGGACGGGTGAGTGGGTGAATGGACGGGTGAGTGGGTGAGTGGACGGGTGAGTGGGTGAGTTGACGGGTGAGTGGGTGAATGAACGGGTGAGTGGGTGAATGAACGGGTGAGTGGGTGAATGGACGGGTGAGTGGGTGAATGGACGGGTGAGTGGGTGAATGGACGGGTGAGTGGGTGAGTGGACGGGTGAGTGGGTGAATGAACGGGTGAGTGGGTGAATGGACGGGTGAGTGGGTGAATGGACGGGTGAGTGGGTGAGTTGACGGGTGAGTGGGTGAATGAACGGGTGAGTGGGTGAATGAACGGGTGAGTGGGTGAGTGGACGGGTGAGTGGGTGAGTGGACGGGTGAGTGGGTGAGTGGACGGGTGAGTGGGTGAATGGACGGGTGAGTGGGTGAATGAACGGGTGAGTGGGTGAGTGGACGGGTGAGTGGGTGAATGAACGGGTGAGTGGGTGAGTGGACGGGTGAGTGGGTGAATGGACGGGTGAGTGGGTGAATGAACGGGTGAGTGGGTGAGTGGACGGGTGAGTGGGTGAATGAACGGGTGAGTGGGTGAGTGGACGGGTGAGTGGGTGAATGAACGGGTGAGTGGGTGAGTGGACGGGTGAGTGGGTGAATGGACGGGTGAGTGGGTGAATGAACGGGTGAGTGGGTGAGTGGACGGGTGAGTGGGTGAATGAACGGGTGAGTGGGTGAATGGACGGGTGAGTGGGTGAATGGACGGGTGAGTGGGTGAATGGACGGGTGAGTGGGTGAGTTGACGGGTGAGTGGGTGAGTGAGTGGGTGAATGAACGGGTGAGTGGGTGAGTGGACGGGTGAGTGGGTGAATGGACGGGTGAGTGGGTGAGTTGACGGGTGAGTGGGTGAGTGAGTGGGTGAATGAACGGGTGAGTGGGTGAATGGACGGGTGAGTGGGTGAGTGGACGGGTGAGTGGGTGAATGAACGGGTGAGTGGGTGAATGGACGGGTGAGTGGGTGAATGAACGGGTGAGTGGGTGAATGGACGGGTGAGTGGGTGAATGGACGGGTGAGTGGGTGAATGAACGGGTGAGTGGGTGAATGAACGGGTGAGTGGGTGAATGAACGGGTGAGTGGGTGAATGGACGGGTGAGTGGGTGAATGGACGGGTGAGTGGGTGAATGGACGGGTGAGTGGGTGAATGGACGGGTGAGTGGGTGAATGGACGGGTGAGTGGGTGAATGGACGGGTGAGTGGGTGAGTGGATGGGTGAGTGGGTGAGTTGACGGGTGAGTGGGTGAATGAACGGGTGAGTGGGTGAATGGACGGGTGAGTGGGTGAATGGACGGGTGAGTGGGTGAATGAACGGGTGAGTGGGTGAATGGACGGGTGAGTGGGTGAATGGACGGGTGAGTGGGTGAATGGACGGGTGAGTGGGTGAATGGACGGGTGAGTGGGTGAGTGGGTGAATGGACGGGTGAGTGGGTGAATGGACGGGTGAGTGGACGAGTGGGTGAGTGGACGGGTGAGTGGGTGAGTGGGCGGGTGAGTGGGTGAGTGGACGGGTGAGTGGGTGAGTGGACGGGTGAGTGGGTGAGTGGGTGGGTGGGTGAGTGGGTGAGTGGGTGAGTGGACGGGTGAGTGGGTGAGTGGGTGAATAGACGGGCGAGTGGGTGAGTGAGTGAGTGGGTGAATGAACGGGTGAGTGGGTGAGTGGACGGGTGAGTGGACGAGTGAGTGGGTGAATGGACGGTTGAGTGGGTGAATGAACGGGTGAGTGGACGAGTGGGTGAATGGACGGGTGAGTGGGTGAATGAATGGGTGAGTGGACGAGTGGGTGAGTGGACGGGTGAGTGGGTGAGTGGGCGGGTGAGTGGGTGAGTGGACGGGTGAGTGGGTGAGTGGACGGGTGAGTGGGTGAGTGGGTGGGTGGGTGAGTGGGTGAGTGGGTGAGTGGACGGGTGAGTGGGTGAGTGGGTGAGTGAGTGGTCGGGTGAATGGGTGAGTGGACGGGTGAGTGGGTGAGTGGACGGGTGAGTGGGTGAGTGGACGGGTGAGTGGGTGAGTGGGTGGGTGGGTGAGTGGGTGAGTGGGTGAGTGGACGGGTGAGTGGGTGAGTGGACGAGTGAGTGAGTGGGTGAGTGGACGGGTGAGTGGGTGAGTGGGTGAGTGAGTGGTCGGGTGAATGGGTGAGTGGACGGGTGAGTGGGTGAGTGAGTGGACGGGTGAGTGGGTCAACGGACGGCCGAGTGAGCGGGCGAGCAGGTGAACGGACGAATGGATGAGTGGGTGAGCGGACGGACAGCTGAGCGAGCGAGCGAGCGGGTGAGCGGTCGAGAGAGAGAGCGAGCGAGTGGTCGAGAGCTGAGCTGAGCGAGCGGGTGAGCGGTCGAGAGCTGAGCGAGCGAGCGAGCGGTCGAGTGAGCGAGCGAGCCGCCGTGCCTTGCTGCTGGCGCTGCTGTCGCGTCGCAGCGAGAATTTCCCCGAGGAGGAGGCGGCGCCGTCGACGCTCTCCTTCTTCTTGTGACGCTTCAGGAAGTCGGGAGAGATGTCGATCCTCCTGCACGCGGGCGGACGGGCGGACGGACGGGTGGCGCGCAAAGGTCACGCGCCCGCCGGCCACACGGCAGCAGCAGCAAGCGACGGTTGCCCGGCAACGCGGCGCACGCGGAGACAGAAGCCGCTCGCGAACGACGGCGCTGCCGGGCAGACAAACAACTGGACGTGACGCGAATGCACCGCAATAGCAAGCCCAACAGAGGGGACCAGCAGAGTGTGAAGTAACAGTGTTGGTATACTATTAGTTCTTTCGGTAAAGTCACCACGTAGGTAAAAAAATTGAAATTGATAAAAATGAAACGATAAAAATCACGACGTTTCGGAGGCAACACAAGTCTCCCGTCATGTTGCCTCCGAAACGTCGTGATTTTTATCGTTTGATTTTTATTAATTTCATTTTTTACCTACATGGTGACTTTACCGAAAGAACTAAGAGTATGAATCCTTGCTGTCACGAAAGCTTCAAATCTAAAATTTACAGTGTGGCGGGAGGTGTTAACGACACAACAAGACCCCGTGTAATGGATGTTGGTCGCGAAAGTGCTTCGTGTTAAACAACCACTAGCTACGTTTTAAACTTGCTAAGTACGTGTTGAACTGACTACTGCAAACTACTATTACATGTTCAACTAAAATAAAAACTGCGTGTTAAACTAACTACCACTGACTACTAGTTACGTGTTAAGCTACGTGTTAAACTGCTACTAAATACGTGTTAGTTTAACTAACTAACTACTATTACCAGAGGTGGGACAAAGTCATTGTTATGCAAGTCCAAGTCGAGTCGCAAGTCATCAAATTCATGACTCGAGTCTGACTCGAGTCCAAGTCACATGACTCGAGTCCACATCTCATAGGTGGGACAAAGTCATTGTTATGCAAGTCCAAGTCGAGTCGCAAGTCATCAAATTCATGACTCGAGTCTGACTCGAGTCCAAGTCACATGACTCGAGTCCACACCTCTGACTATTACATGTTAAACAAAATAAAAACTACGCGTTAAACTACTACGAACTACTAGTTACGTGTTAAACTACTACTATGTGTTAAACTAACTACCACGAATGACTACTTACGTGTTAAACTACTACTAGTTTTTCAACAAAGCAAACCCTTAAGTCTGCGAAGAGAGCGAGAGTGAGCGAGTGAACGAGTGAGCGGGCGAGTGAACGAGTGAGCGAGCGAGTGAGCGGGAGAGCGAGTGAGCGAGTGAATGAGTGAGCGGGCGAGTGAACGAGCGAGCGAGTGAACGGGCGAACGAGTGAGCGGGCGAGTGAGCGGGTGAGCGAGTGAGCGGGCGAGCGAGCGAGCGTCAAAACCGCGCGAGGCGCCGGGCGGGTAACCTACTCGCTGGATGTCTTGCCCGCGCCCGGCAAAAACAGAAACCTCCAGTTTTTGGGGTTTTTTTTTGTACAAATATTTTTTTTGCGGGGTGGCAGTGGGGGTGGTAGGGGCGGGCTCTTTGCCCACCGCTCCTTTTTTTTTTGTATATCGGGTTCTGGTTGTTTTTTTTGTTTGTTTTTGTTTGGTTGCGGTGTTTTTGTTTTTTTGGCGTTTCTCGCTCTCGCGAACGTTTTGCGCGTCTTATAAACGGCGCACAGGGCGCGGCGGTCTTCCGTGGACACTACAGCTTCAAGAGGGGGGAGACAGAGAGAGAGACACGCGCACAGACACAAGAGGAACAGACAAGGGGAGGGGAGGGGGGGGGCACGAAAAAGCGGACATTGTTTTTCCCACGATCAACACAACAGCGCACGGATCAACACAACACCGCACATCGTCGCGTTTACACGGCCATTCAACGAGCTGTCGCGGGGGGCCTCGTGCGTTTCAAACGTGCAACTCAAAACGGCCCCCTTCACTCATCGGCCCTCGCCCCCCTCTCCTTCGCGCCCCGCTCAAATTACCGAGCGGGGAAATTCACCGCAGGGGCGAGCCGGCGCATTCACAGCGGCACGGGGGGGCGTCATCTGTCCGGTTTGCCGAGGTGTGCCGCTGACGTTACCAGCCCAAGCTGCAACTCCAGAGGAGGGTCCCCTTCGCTTCTTCTGCTGTTCTCGCTGTCTAAAAAAACTCTGCGCGTCTCTCCGCTGAGCGCGTCGCGATGAAAAACCGCGGCCGGCGTGGCACAGGAAGGACGATTCAGATCTCTGGCCCAGAATCTTGACAGAACCGCTGAAACCGCACCGAGACTTTTGGTGGCTTCCACTCCCCCCCCCCTCCCTCACCGCCACCCCCCCCCACCACCGCCACCACCACCACCGTCGGCGAGGTCACCGTCAAAAATAATAATAAATCGGCGGGGCAAAAGTTCGAACGGTTGCCCGCCAAGGGGAGCGTGACCCCATCGGGGTGTGTTTTGGGGGCCACCCAACCTTCTCCTCCTGCTCCTCACCGCCTGAAACATCTGTCGTAGAAAAAGATGCCGTGTTATCACTGCCGCTTCCATCGGCCACCCCGCCGCCCCCCCACCTCCCCCGTTCACACCGTGACTTCCGATTAGCACCGGGAATTGGCTACCTAGGCGGGGCACAGGTGCAAACACTTCCCCCGCTAAAAGACTTCAGCGTCTCCCGACACTCGAGACGCCACCGTGAGATGGAGACTCCCGACGTGCTAAAAGTGGGGGAGAAAGCCCCTCCTCTCCGGTGACACGCGCCGGTCGCTTTAGAGGCGGTCAACACGCCAACGTTTCGAGTCAACGCCGGCATTCGCCGAAACCCATGATGCTCTCGGCGAGAAAAGGCCCTGGGCTTGGAGGCGAAACATCAGCCGGCCTGGCCACTCCCATTTGTAAACATTGCCACGGTTCACGGCTTCAGTCTGTGACGGAGTTGTCCCGATGCCTCCCCCCCCCTCATCACCCACGAGGACAAAAAAAAAATCAAACGACAAACATCTTGCGGCTCTCTTCTGTTGTGCAGTCGTGCAAGGACGCCGCCATCTTGGACACACGTCCGCCACCTAGTGGCGAAAGGCTGGGAGGGGAAAAAAGGAGTCAACAAATGCCAGGGTCATGCCCCATATTCAAGCGGTTCGAGTTCGCCAAACATTGCGGCCGGCGTAACTCGCTCGAATTCACAAATCCGATGCCGTGTTGCACATCTCTTCTCACGGTACACGGTCGGTGTCAATCACTTTAATACATAGTAGCAGTAGCAGTGGGGCTTTCGCGACCAATGTCATCCATTAGAAGGTACAGGGTGATTCAAATTTGAGAAGAGGTTTTCCCCTTTTTTCTGGCAACAAAACAGCGATGTTAAGATGTTAAAACACCAAACTGAAACCTTTCACGAGGAATCGTGTCTGCAATAACCACAATACTTGTGGTCAGAATTTATGCATTGTCTTTGAAACTGATTGGTCCACACCAGAGACAGCTTTCTTTTGAGCCTAGTCTCAAAACGGTTGTTGGACCAGAGTACTGGCAAAGGAGGTCCCATGATGCTTCAAGTGTTTTTAACACTTATACGGGACTGTCGTTTTCAATGGAAAGAGAACGGATGATACACTGTAACATGACACCAACTGGACATTAATAGCTTCAAAAAGTCAAAGTCTCCACTCGTTCGCCATTTCTTGTAGTATTGTTGCAAATTCTCAGAAGTGTTAAAAAATGTTGAAGCACCATGTAAATGTGTCGTTAATCCTGCCACCACCCGACACAGCCAATTAGTAAAGGGTTTGCCACGTAAACAGAACATGCCAATTAGTTACGAGCACAGCACACCAGTGTTATGTCGGTTTATAATTACTGGCGAAACGTCGTACTCAGATTGTAAATATTGTAGATTTGCTCTCCAACACACCGGTGGCGCTGTACTAGCAACGAAATGGCACGTTCTGTTCACGTGACAAACTTCGTTACTAATTGACCGTCGGGTTTAACGTGATTTATATTTACGCACTCTAACCCAAATTTTTTTTTTAATTATGAGTGTCAATCACCCCTGCGCTAACTCTGAACACTTTGTTAACCCATATCAAAATGCACGCGAACAGACGATAAGGAGGGATGCAACGATTCATTGGCTATATTCACCTCTTATGGTTATTACACGCGAGGATTGATTCCTTCGGTCGTGCGGATGTCGCGGACGCTCGATTCATTGGAACCCTGCAGTCAATGTGGACTTGCCAAATAAAATGAATCCACCGCACTTATCCCTCCCTAGCCGTGCCAAATCATCGAATCGTGGAGATGGGAGAATCGTTACATCCCTAGCTGTTACTCACACAAGTCGTTAGTCTCAGCTCCGACAAAGCGTGTAAGTAAACGTGCGCACGCGCTATGTCAGCCTGTCACTCTTTCCGCTTCGTTTACGTTCAGGCCGGTTCTCGACAACTCACGTGGACTTCCCCCGGACTTGGAGGGTGGGTGCCGTACCCAACGTCAAACGTGTCGCCCCGCTCAGACCCAGGTAGGCCAGGCAAGTGGCGCTTTCACAGGCATTGCGACACGGCCGCCGCCGCCGCCACCACCACCACCATCGCCACCACCACCATCACCAGCCACTCTCTCCCATTCCACTGCTGTGGGTGCAAATAGCCTTTGCCGCAGCCTCGCGGCTTCGATTGGCCCACACGGCAAGTGTGAAATGTTGGACGGATCGTCACAAAAGCTGCGTCCTTCCCCTCTTTCGTTCGGTTTTAGATTGCGGCGGTGACGACTTTCCATCACCGGTTTTGGCCGCCGGCTCGGCTTTGCATTGCCGGGCGGGCTAGGGTCACAACGACTCTTCCCGTCTCTCGGTCACGCCAATGCCCCCTTCCACATCCAGCACAAACATGTCCTGGAAGTGTTGCACGGTCAAAGGTCACCTGTGTGTGTGTGTGTGTTTAAACAAAAAATAATTGGCATCCGCTGCATGGAGAGCAGACAACGATCCAAGCCTGCCCGCCCGCGGGCTCAACCCGACTCTTTACAACACGCGCACAAAACCGCAATACGCACGGGAGCAGCAGCAGCAGCAACAGCAGCAGCAGCAGCAACGACAGCCGACGACAGCACAAACGCCGCGAGCGATCGCCACTTACCTCCTAGCGGTGGGGCGAGGGAACACTAAGACACGCCGCTGCGGACAGCTCACGTCCGTCAGAGGGTGGCTACTTTTCCCCGGGCCAGCCGGACCCGCAGGTCAAGACATGGCTCCCGGCTTTTTTTTGTTTTTGTTTTAGAGAGACGTCGTCACATCACCGAGCTCGTTTTTGTCTTCGTTTGGTTTTTGGCCGAGCGCCCTACAAACGCTCATCAGTGCTACTCTCTAGAGTGGCGAGCTTCGAGGGGAGGGAGGGTTGGAGGTGGGGGCCCTCTCTGACGAGACTCAGAATAATTGGCCTCCACGCATCAGGCCCATCTCCGCGAGGAGTGAAATGCGGGCGGTGAGGAGTCGTATGTTCCGTAAAGAAAGTCAGAGCCTCCTTTGCAGGGTTTCAACATCCTTCTGCATTGAAAAACAGGTGCAAAGGTCACATCCCCTGTGATGTCCTGCAAACCACATCAACAACGAGCCTTAAAATGAGCACACAATCACACCAGTGGTTAAAGGTTTTATTATTAGTATCATCATCACTAAAAAGCCCAGCCCATGAGCTTTTAAATCAATCAACTTGAAAAAAAAAAAACCCTGCTTGTTGCTAAGGCGGCCATTTTGCACAACCACTTTCTTTCAGCATCAGCCATTTTGAAGGTTTCTTCGCGATCCTGCAGAGGCCTGCGCGCCAGGCCGTTTTGTTGGTCGCCATCGGCCATGCCGCAAGTGGGCCCCCGCCTTTTGCTCTCTCCGTCACCCTCCGTTTTGCGTTGTTTGCGAGCCGGCCCGTGTTTAAAAAAAAAAAAAATTCTTGTGGCGGCCATTTTGTTTTGACCCGTGGCTCCTCCCGCCATTTTGAGGTCATACCTCTAGTGGACTGGACGTCCATTTTTTATTTTGTTTTGCTGCTCGTTGTCAGCCGCAGAATTTTTCACACCACGTCAGCCATGGGGCGAACTCACCTTTCTCTAGATCCGCGATGACGGATTTATTTTTTAGCTTTTTTCATCTTTTCAGCAAAATTCCGTATTTTCAATTCTTGTTTCCGGCCAGCCGTCACATTTCTCGCCGCAGGCCCGCCATTTGGTCGATCACACATTATAGCACCCGTCCGGTTCAAGCTCAACTCAGCGCAAATACAGAGCCAAGAAGAGCCGTCGACAAGAGCTGCGGGAGAAACCTCACCAAATCAACGGCTAGAAATTAAATCTCTCTCGCTCAACGAAACGAAAGCAACGTCACCGTCGAGGACTTGAACATCTCGCCGTTTTTTTAAACAACACTTGCTCCGTCGAACGGAGGAAGGGGGGGGGTAGGAGCTGCCGAGTTAACGGGTCATTCTCTGGCCAAGCCCATCTTCCCAGCTCAACCAAATCCGTTGGGAGAATTTGGATCTTCACGTGAACAAACGCAAACCCTCTTTTTAACCCCCCGCGCAAAAACCATTGCGCGCCCGCAACCAGTGGGCGGGGATTCCGTTGATAGTTCGGTAAAACGACAACAACAAAAAGCGGGGACTTTTTATTTTTTTAAACGCATGTGAAACGCGATTTCTCTCTCTGCTCGACCGCAGAACAAACGCAGCATAACTTTCCCAGTGACGGCCCGGCATCGGTGGTGCCGTATCGGCTACGGAGAGACACCCACCTCCTCCTAAGGCACCGCACCCTCCGTCACCGCCCTGTACCCCTATCCCCCCGTTGCCGCTACCAGCGCGTGGCCGCCCGCCCCCCGCTTGTGTAGCCATCCCACCCCCCACAAACTCGCGAAGGCGACCTCCCTTCCACCACGACCGCTCGCTTGCCTCTGGCCGGCGGCCCTCGGCATTGCTCTTTCCGCTGCTGGCCGGTGACGGCATCGGCATCGACGGCGCTGCAAGTGCGCCGGCTCAGCCGCCACGCACCGCGGTCGGACGCCTCTTCACGGTGCGGCGGGTGCGGTGGTCACAGACCAACCAGAGACTCGATTCCAGAGTCGTTTGCACCGTCCCCCCGTCAGCTGCGTCTCTCGTCCGTCGTCATCGTCGCACTCGCCTCCGAATCCGTCTGCTCCGTCGTGTCGGCAGCGTGGCCCGCCCGCCCGGTGGTCGGAACGAGCGACCCTCTCTCTCCTCTCCGGCGCTCGATCGCAATGTCGGGCGCGAGCGTCCAGGTTTTTTTTTTTTTAAATCGACAGACGGACGGATACACGGACGGACAGGCATCTTCCTGCTGCGTCCCTGCGCCCCCCCGACCCCACGTCTAAGCGGACCCCACGGGGGGAAGGGGGAAGGGGGGGGGGCTGCACCGGGGGCCTTACCTGCGGATCTCGGGACTTTTGTTCCCGGCCTCACTGGCCTCCTGAAGGCTCCCAAAGCGCTCGTTCAGGGTCATGGTGGCGGGCTTGAAGCGGTGCTCTGTGTGGGGGGGGTGGCGGGGGAGACGGGGCGAGTGAATCCCCCGTGGGTGACTGTGAATGTGTGAGTGTTTGTAAGTGAATGACAGTGAGTGTTTGTAAGTGAATGAGTGTGTCTGTATGTGAATGACAGTGAGTGTTTGTATGTGAATGAGAGTGTACATGTGAATAAGTGTGTACATGTGAATGAGTGTGTACATGTGAATGAGTGTGACCATGTGAATGAGTGTGTACATGTGAATGAGAGTGTGAGAGCGTGTACATGTGTAGTGAATGGGAGTGGTGTGTACATGTGAATGAGTGTGAGAGAGTGAGTGTGTACATGTGAATGAGTGTGTACATGTGAATGTGAGTGCGAGAGTGAGTGTATGTATGTGAATGTATGTATGTGAATGAGAGTGTGCACATGTCAATGAGAGTGCGAGAGAGAGTGTGTGCATGTGTAGTGAATGGGAGTGAGTGTGTACATGTGAATGTGAGAGTGTGTACATGTGTAGTGAATGGGAGTGGAGTGTGTGTATGTGAATGTGAGTGTGTGTACATGTGTAGTGAATGGGAGTGAGTGTGTACATGTGAATGTGAGTGTGTGTACATGTGTAGTGAATGGGAGTGAGTGTGTACATGTGAATGTGAGTGTGTGTGCATGTGTAGTGAATGGGAGTGAGTGTGTACATGTGAATGTGAGTGTGTGTACATGTGTAGTGAATGGGAGTGAGTGTGTACATGTGAATGTGAGTGTGTGTACATGTGTAGTGAATGGTAGCGAGTGTGTACATGTGAATGTGAGTGTGTGTACATGTGTAGTGAATGGGAGTGAGTGTGTACATGTGAATGTGAGTGTGTGTGCATGTGTAGTGAATGGGAGTGAGTGTGTACATGTGAATGTGAGTGTGTGTACATGTGTAGTGAATGGGAGTGAGTGTGTACATGTGAATGTGAGTGTGTGTACATGTGTAGTGAATGGTAGCGAGTGTGTACATGTGAATGTGAGTGTGTGTACATGTGTAGTGTATGGTAGCGAGTGTGTACATGTGAATGTGAGTGTGTGTACATGTGTAGTGAATGGGAGTGAGAGTGTGTACATGTGAATGTGAGTGTGTGTACATGTGTAGTGAATGGTAGCGAGTGTGTACATGTGAATGTGAGTGTGTGTACATGTGTAGTGAATGTGAGTGAGAGTGTGTACATGCGAATGTGAGTGTGTGTACATGTGTAGTGAATGGTAGCGAGTGTGTACATGTGAATGTGAGTGTGTGTACATGTGTAGTGAATGTGAGTGAGAGTGTGTACATGTGAATGTGAGTGTGTGTACATGTGAGTGTGAGAGTGTGTACATGTGTAGTGAATGGTAGCGAGTGTGTGTACATGTGAATGTGAGTGTGTGTACATGTGTAGTGAATGGTAGCGAGTGTGTACATGTGAGTGTGAGAGTGTGTACATGTGTTGTGAATGGTAGCGAGTGTGTACATGTGAGTGTGAGAGTGTGTACATGTGTAGTGAATGGGAGTGAGAGTGTGTATGTGAATGAGTGTGTACATGTGAATGAGTGTGTACATGAGAATGAGAGTGTGTGTACATGTGTAGTGAATGGTAGCGAGTGTGTACATGTGAGTGTGAGAGTGTGTACATGTGTTGTGAATGGTAGCGAGTGTGTACATGTGAATGAGTGTGTACATGAGAAT
This sequence comes from Lampetra fluviatilis, assembly GCF_964198595.1. Classification (NCBI taxonomy): domain Eukaryota; kingdom Metazoa; phylum Chordata; class Hyperoartia; order Petromyzontiformes; family Petromyzontidae; genus Lampetra; species Lampetra fluviatilis. Next base: position 8,807,092 of record NC_136329.1, read on the forward strand.
GAGAGTGTACATGTGTAGTGAATGGTAGTGAGAGTGTGTACATGTGAATGTGAGAGTGTGTACATGAGAATGAGAGTGTACATGTGTAGTGAATGGTAGCGAGAGTGTGTACATGTGAATGAGTGTGTACATGAGAATGAGTGTGTACATGTGAATGAGTGTGTACATGTGAATGAGTGTGTACATGTGAATGAGTGTGTACATGTGAATGAGAGTGTACATGTGAATGAGTGTGTACATGTGAATGAGTGTGTACATGTGAATGAGAGTGTACATGAGAATGAGTGTGTACATGTGAATGAGTGTGTACATGAGAATGAGTGTGTACATGTGAATGAGTGTGTACATGTGAATGAGAGTGTACATGTGTAGTGAATGGTAGCGAGTGTGTACATGTGAATGTGAGTATCAGAGAGAGAGTGTGTAGACGTGACAGAGAGGGTCTCCTCACCGCGTACGTGGTGCACCAGAGACACGATGTGCTGCAGGAAAGCGATCGAGGGGCTGGGCGGGCGAGCGGAGGCGGTGGGGATGTGGTGGAAAATGGAACGAAACGCGTCACCGCCACCACCGCCACCACCGCCGCCACCGCCGCCACCACCGCCGCCACCACCGCCGCCACCACCGCCGCCACCACCGCCGCTTGTGCCGGCGGTGGGATCGCGCTCGCGTTGGGAGCGAGATCGTCGCACCGAGACCAGGTCCATGGAGAGCTGCCGCTCGTCGCTCAGAGAGAGCGACGCGCCAGGCCTGAAACACACGCACAGACAAAGATCCCCCGTGTAGCATTAGCAGGCTGTTGGGGCAAGTGCTGTTAGCGAGTAGCAGCTACAAAGACAAAGATCCCCCGTGTAGCCTGTGACAGACTGTTGGGGCAAGTGCTGTTAGCAAGTAGCACCTACAAAGACAAAGATCCCCCGGGTAGCCTCAACAGACTGGTGGGGGAAAGTGCTGTTAGCAAGTAGCACCTACAAAGACAAAGATACCCCGTGTAGCCTGTGACAGGCTGTTGGGGCAAGTGCTGTTAGCTAGCAGCAGCTACAAAGACAAAGATCCCCCGTGTAGCATTAGCAGGCTGTTGGGGCAAGTGCTGTTAGCGAGTAGCAGCCTCCACCGCCAGCGGCCGCACGGAAGACGACGCGAGAGAGAGAGAGAGAAGACCGGCAGAGGCAGGAGTCGTCCGGTGAGTCACTCACCGCACGGTCAGGCGCAGAGGGTCAACGCGCACCACCACCGGCTCCTGCAGGTCCACGTCACCGCCCCTCACGTCACCGCCCCTCACGCCGCTGCTACCGCTACCCAGCAGCGTCGTGCCGGCGGGGGGCGGCTGCCCCCTCTGCCGCTTGCGAACGACGACTGGGGGCGGCGACACGGAGCCGCTGTCGCTCCCGCTGTCGACGCTTCTCATGGACACCACCTGCTGCTGCTGCTGCTGCTGAGCGGTGGTGGCTGCTGCGGCCGCAGCGGCTGCAGCGGCGGCGGCCGCGGCTGCGGCGTTGGCGGCGGCGGCGGCCTTCTTGGCGCGCGCCGACTTGGAGAGGATCTCGGCGAAGTCGGCGAAGTCGTCGTCGTCGCCGGCGTGCATCTTCTTGAAGTCGTAGCCCTTGCTAGACGTCGTCACGGTGATGGGGACGTTGCCGCTGCCGGTGCCGGTGCCGGGGGGCGTGGAGGCGGTGGCGGTGGCGGTGCCGGGAGGGCCGGTGGCGGCGGTGGCCGTGTGGGGGTAGCGCTGGTGGTCGGGAGAGTCGACGCGGCGCAGGCGTTTGGTCGAGCCGGCGCCGGCGGCGACAGACGGAGGAGGGGTGGACGAGGCGGTCACCGACTGTTGGGGTGGAGGGCGGCGCAGGTCGGTGGCGGTGGGGCATGCCGACTCACTCGCTCACAGACTCACCGACTCGCTCATCCGCTCACTCGCTCACAGACTCAAGACTCACCGACTCGCTCACCCACTCACTCGCTCACCGACTCACCGACTCACTCACCCGCTCACTCGCTCACAGACTCAAGACTCACCGACTCGCTCACCCACTCACTCGCTCACAGACTCACCGACTCACCGACTCATTCACCCACTCACCCGTTCACTCGCTCACTCGCTCACCGACTCACTCACACCCGCTCATCCGCTCACTCGCTCACAGACTCACCGACTCGCTCATCCGCTCACTCGCTCACCGACTCACCGACTCGCCCACTCGCCCACTCGCTCACTCGCTCACAGAATCAAGACTCACCGACTCGCTCACCCACTCACTCGCTCACAGACTCACCGACTCATTCACCCACTCACCCATTCACTTGCTCACTCGCTCACCGACTCACTCACCCGCTCACCCGTTCACTCGCTCACAGACTCAAGACTCACGGACTCACCGACCCGCTCACCCGCTCACCCGCTCACCCGCTCGCAGACTCAAGACTCACCGACTCGCTCACCTGCTCACAAACTCAGACTCAAGACTCGCCGACTCAGACTCTCTGACCCGCTCACCGACTCACCGACTCGCTCATCCGTCCGCCTGCCTGCGCGCCATTTACCTGTCTCTCCCTCACCTTCTTGCCGTAGTAATCCCCTCCGCCCGAGTTGCGCGTGATCATGAACGTCAGGGGGGGCGGCTCGGCAGCCATCTTGCCGCCCTCCCCCATCTCCTCGTGGACGCCCCCGACGGGCTCCTCCTCCTCCTCCTCCTCGTCGTCGTCGTCGTACAGAGCGTCGCGCCTCTTCTTGCGATCGCGTTCCCGGCCGCGCTCGCGCTCGCGCTCCCTCTCGGGCTCTCGGTCCTTGTAGGACGCGACGGGCGCCTCCTCCGCATAGCTGGGACAAGCAGCAGCAACAGCAGCAGCAGTAGCAGCAGTAGCAGCAGTAGCAGCAGTAGCAGCAGCAGCAGTGAGTGGCCTCCGTTGCTAGCGGCGTAGCGAGTGAGCGAGCGTGCGAGTGTGCTGGGCGTGCGAGTGAGCGAGCGTGCGTGAGTGTGTGCTGGGCGTGCGAGTGAACGTGCGAGTGAGCGCGCGTTCACGCGCACGCTGAGCGCGCGCGAGTGCCAATGCTCACCGTGGGACGTGCACATCGAGTGCAGGCCCACCACCACCACCACCATCACCGCCGCCACCGGCACCGCCACCGCCGGCGCCGCCGTCACCCGCACCTCCGCCCTCCCCGCCCCCCGTGGACCCCGAGGCCTCGGCTCCCCCCTTGCTCCCCGTGCCCACGAGGGGCGGCGGCACCGTGGTGAAGCCCCTGCGCACGGCGGGCGCGGGGGGCCCCTCGGCGGCGGCCTTCTCCTTGGACGCAGGCGGGGGGGGGCCCTCTCCAGCCTGAGGGGTGACGCGGAACGGTGGGGGGGGGGGGGCAGCAGCAGCAGAGAGGTCAAAGTGAAGTCCGCACCGTCCGTCAGCCCCACGTCACGCTCGTCCGTCAGCCCCACGTCACGCTCGCCCTTCAGCCCCACGTCACGCTCGCCCTTCAGCCCCACGTCACACTCGTCCGTCAACCCCACATCACGCTTGTCCGTCAACCCCACGTCACGCTCGCCCTTCAGCCCCACGTCACGCTCGTCCGTCAGCCCCACGTCACACTCGCCCTTCAGCCCCACGTCACGCTCGTCCGTCAGCCCCACGTCACGCTCGCCCTTCAGCCCCACGTCACACTCGTCCGTCAACCCCACGTCACGCTCGCCCTTGAGCCCCACGTCACGCTCGCCCTTCAGCCCCACGTCACACTCGTCCGTCAACCCCACGTCACGCTCGCCCTTCAGCCCCACGTCACACTCGTCCGTCAACCCCACGTCACGCTCGCCCTTGAGCCCCACGTCACGCTCGCCCTTCAGCCCCACGTCACACTCGTCCGTCAACCCCACGTCACGCTCGCCCTTCAGCCCCACGTCACACTCGTCCGTCAACCCCACGTCACGCTCGCCCTTCAGCCCCACGTCACACTCGTCCGTCAACCCCACGTCACGCTCGCCCTTCAGCCCCACGTCACGCTCGCCCTTCAGCCCCACGTCACACTCGTCCGTCAACCCCACGTCACGCTCGCCCTTCAGCCCCACGTCACGCTCGCCCTTCAGCCCCACGTCACACTCGTCTGTCAACCCCACGTCACGCTCGCCCTTCAGCCCCACGTCACACTCGCCCTTCAGCCCCACGTCACACTCGCCCTTCAGCCCCACGTCACACTCGCCCTTCAGCCCCACGTCACACTCGCCCTTCAGCCCCACGTCACGCTCGCCCTTCAGCCCCACGTCACACTCGCCCTTCAGCCTCACGTCACACTCGCCCTTCAGCCCCACGTCACGCTCGCCCTTCAGCCCCACGTCACACTCGTCCATCAGCCCCACGTCACACTCATCCATCAGCCCCACATCACTCGCCCATCTCGCCCAGCTGGCGACACTCGCCACGCTCAACCCCCTCCTCACCTGCGGTCCGGCCGCCCCCGCCTGCTGCTGATTGGCCGAGGCCGCGCAGCCCCCGCCCTGCGCCGCAGCGCCCCCGATCATGTTCCTCTTGAGCGTGATCCTCTGCGGCAGGATGGGTTTGCCCATGGGACCCGTGAGCGGCATGGGCCTCCTCTGGCCGGCCGCGGTGCCGGCGGCCCCGGTGGCACCGGTGGCACCGGCACCGGCACCGGCACGCTTGGTGAGCGTCAGCGACATGGGGGCAGTGGGGGCGGTCGTGTGGGGAGGGCTGTTGTCGTTGTACGTGGTGAGGCCCTGCCGGGGATGCACGAGGAGAGAGAGAGAGAGACGGGTGCGTGGGGCAGAGGTCGCTAACGGGTTTTGATTCCTTACCCCCCGTGTACCCCGTACCCGGCCGCACCAGGGTCGCTAACGGGTACCAGTACCCTACCCGAAATGAGTGACAAAAGGTTACTCACCAGTGACTCACGGTCTACCCGTACCCGTGCCCGGCCGCACCAGGGTCGCAAATGGGTACCCGTACCCGGCCGTACCCGTACCCTACACCTGTACCCGGCTGGGTACGGGTATCGGGTACCCGATTGCGACCTCTGGGATGAAGCCATGTTGCAGGCGCGGGTGGGTTGATTCTAGGAACTTGAATTGTGAGAAGAGACAAGACGTTGGGAAATGAGTGACAAACGGTGACTCACCAGTGACTCACGGCCTACCCGTACCCCCCCCCACCCTCCTTGCCGACACAGCCACCCCCCGCTCACCTGCCAGGCGCCCCGTCCGGCCGTGGTGGTGCGCTTGAACGCCGGGAAGAGCACACCGCCACTCGTGCCGCCTGCGGGGGGGGGGGAGGGGGCGATTTCAGCCAATTAGAGCGCTCGTAAAGCAAGGTGGGGGGGGGGGCTGAGCCCGCGCCCTCAGCCAATCGGTGAGGCCCGTGGCAGCAGGCCAACTCGGCCATTTCTTGACTTATTTTTCAACTTCTTGGTTCTTTCGGTAAAGTCGTCACGTAGAAGGGAAGTAATAAAATAATGAAAATAAAACGTAATAAAATAATTCTCATGACGTTTCGGCCACAACGCAAGCAGCCGTCCTTCAGGTGAAAACCAGGTCTGTCGAGGCGACAGCGTCTGAATGAAACAGCACCATGCTTGGAGCATATATTTAAGCTGGGTTGGAAGGGGGGGAAAGGGCGCCTTGACAAAATAATTTGCATATCAATAGGAATTTAGCATATTTATGGGAAATGCAGGAATGTGATTAGTACTACTTATGCCCGTGCATTATGCAGGATTAGCAGCATCAAAGGGAGGGGATATGGGAAATGCAGGTATGTGAATAGTACTACTTATGTCCGTGCATTATGCAGGATTAGCAGCATCAAAGGGAGGGGATAGGGGTAGCATTAATAAAGGGAAGGAGTGTTAATAGTATGTAGCTGCAGTAACTAAAACCACCACGTAAACAACTAAAGTATAAACTACATAGTATCATCAGTATACTAAATATACTCTGCAATAAGCTGAGTTACTAACAGTAAGTAATACATTACAATTCTACGTCGTAAAAAATATAATATGCTTCCATCTAAACTTTATTCTCTTACATCACACGAGTCTACACCGTACTATATACTGCCATAGACAAACCCTACATTAAATTACATACTGTATTGCTATAAACCATATACATTGTAATATTACACTATGTATTATTCTGCCCACCCTAATGTATATCACACTGCTGTATATTCACTATACAATTACGATACTATATATTACTTTGTACATTGTATTAAGCATATAATTTGTTTATACTATTTGTTATTATACACTGTACCGTTGACCGTCGTGTGAAAGATACTAAGAGGAAGCAACGAAATATGTCAATGGGAGAGTAGTGAAAAGAAACTTGCAGCGGAGCAAAGAATCTATTTCCTGCGGCTGCTTGCGTTGTGGCCGAAACGTCGTGAGAATTATTTTATTATGTTTTATGTTTATTATTTTATTACTTCCCTACTACGTGACTTTACCGAAAGAACCAAGAAGATGAATCCCTGCAGTCACGAAAGCTTTAAATCGATATTTTTCAACTGTTTCAGGTGAATCCGCAGCGACTGCGATGGGCCCCTGAAGTGAATTCGCATTTAGTTGGAAATTTAGTCCAAGGTGGAAGATCGCAGGCCCTAGCACACGCACACCCCCACGCTCACCCCCACGCTCACCCCCACGCTCACCCCGCACGCTCACCCCCACGCTCACCCCCACGCTCACCCCCACGCTCACCCCCACGCTCACTCCGCACGCTCACCCCCACAGGATCACCCCACACGCACTCACCCCACACACGTGCTCACCCCACACACGTGCTCACCCCCACACCCCCACACGCGCTCATCCCACACGCTCACCCCACACGCTCACCCCACATGCTCACCCCCACACGTGCTCACCCCCACACGTGCTCACCCCCACACGCTCACCCCACACACGTGCTCACCCCTACACCCCCACACGCGCTCATCCCACACGCTCACCCCACATGCTCACCCCCACACGTGCTCACCCCCACACCCCACACACCCACCCCCCACGCGCTCACCCGTATCTGCTTTTCCATTCCCCTTGTCCGAGTCGCCCATCTTGCGTGCGCCTCCCTTATCCTCCTCCTCCTCGTCCTCCTCCTCGTTGCCGTTGTTGTTTTTCCCGCCGCCGTCTCCCTTCCTGCCACTTTCCCCAACGCCGCCGCCGCCGCCGCCGCCCAGGGCTGGCGGGCGCCCGCCGCTCTTGGGGGACGCCGATTTCCCCCTGGACGAGGCCGAGGTGGTGCGGCCGCGCGGCCCCCCCCGCGGGCCCGCCCGCCCCGCCAAATGCGCCGCCGGCGCGCGCCGCGAAACCCCCGCCGCTCTGGGCGGCACCGGCACCGGCCTCCCCCCCCGGCCGCCGGTGCCGCCGAGGCCGCCCCGCCGGCCGCCCCCCCCGGCCCGACCTCCTCCTCCTCCCGGCGCGGCGGCCACGGAGGCCTCGCGCGAGCGGTCGGGCGATCGCGAGGCCCCTCGCGACGACGACGACGACGAGGAGGAGCGCGAGCGGCTGCGTGAGCGGCTGCGCGAGCGCGACTGCGAGCGGCTGCTGCGTGACCTACGCCCGTGGTGGTGGTGGCCTCCGTGGTGGCGGCCGCCGCCGTGGTGGTGGCCCCCGTGGACGCGGCCTCCCCGTGCGGCCCCGCCGCCTCCCCCCCCCGCCCGCGGCGGCGCCCCCGCCGCCCCCACCGCCGCTGCCGCCGCCGCGGTAGTGCCGGGCGGACGAGGAGGCGGGGGGCGGCGTGTAGGAGGAGCGCCGCGCCCGGTGTTTCCCGCCGGGCGAGTAGCTGCTGCGCAGCGAGCGGGAGCGGGAGCGAGTCCTCGAGCGCGTCCGCGAGCGCGAGCGACGCTCGTAGCGCGGCGAGCGAGGCCGGTAGCCGTCCCCGCCGTAGCCCTGGCCGCCACCACCGGGGCCGCCGCCGCCGCCCCCCGCCGCCCCCCCCCGGGGCCGCGCTCCTGGTGGTGGTGGTGGTAGTAGCCGCCCCCCTGCCCGCCGGGACCCCCCCCCGCCGCCGCCGCCCTGTCCCGGGCCGCCCCCGCCCTGGCCGGGGCCGTGGGGGGGCCCCGTCCACTGGCCCCCGCCGCGGCCCCGCCCCCGGTAGTAGCCGCCCCGCACGCCCGGGCGGAAGTAGCGGAAGTTGGTGCGGAAGTTGCCTCGGCCGCGGTAGTAGGGGCGGCGCATGCCCCTGTTCTGCAGGTGGTAGCCCCCACCTCGGCCCCCGCCCTCGGGGTCCCCGCCGCCCCCTCCGCCGCCGGAGCCCCCCCCTCCCGGGCCCCAGCCCCCCCCGCCGCCGCCGCCGCCGCGGCCGCCGCCGCCGCCGCCCCCCGGGTGGTGGTAGCCGTGGTGGTAGTTGGGCGGGTAGCGGTCGTGCGAGCGGGAGCGCGAGCGCGAGTAGGAGCGGGAGCGGGAGCGCGAGCTGCTCCGGGTGGGGCGCGGTCGTGGGTGTGGGGGGTCGTGGGTGGGGGTGGAAGGAGAGAGGGAGGGAGGAGGAGGGGTGGAGAAACGCTGGGGTCAATCGCCGCTCACGCAACACCTCCGGCAACACCTCCGGCAACGCCTCCGGACGTGACGTGGCCGGCAGGGCACCGAGGAGATCTCTCCATCTGGCCCGGAACGATCCCTGCCAGACGACCTTCCGATCCCATCCCAAACCATCCCCCCCCTCCGCTAATCTTACGAAACGTTCAAAATCGCGCGTCGGTTGTTCTTGCGCAGCGTGTGGGGGAGAAGATTTGGGAGCGAGAGTCGCCGTCGGGCAGAGGTGGCAAACGGGTTTTGATTCCTTACCCGTACCCTACCCGTACCCGGCCGCACCAGGGTCGCAAAGGGCTATCCGTACCCGGCTGGGTACGGGTAGCCGGGTATCGGGTAGGGTACGGGTATTGGGTACCCCGGTTGCGACCTCTGCCGTCGGGGGCTCCTCACGAGCCTCGGTCCCAGGGGCATCACGGCGGCTCTTGATGTCGCGGAGCAATAAGCGCGTGACGATCACCACTACACCGCACGCAACGATAATAATGAGACTCAACCATAACACGGGTTTTTTTGGGTTAAATCGTGCCGCTAAACCCGCCACCACCCGACACGGCCAATTGGTAACAGGATTTGTCACGTCCGCAGAACGTGGCCAATTCGTTACTAGTGTAATAAAGGACTCCTTCACACGTTGTCGCTCTCCGTTGGTCCTTTATTGGGTTCTTCTCCTTTCACCCGCTCTTCCTCCACCGACCCTCGCCGTGCGCCCCGCGCACGCTCCGTGTGGCTCTCTCTCTCTACGTCGCCGTGCGCCCCGCGCACGCCCCGTGTGGCTCTCTCTCTCCCGTGCGCACCCGCTCGCTCCGCTGTCCGCCTATCGGGCCCAACCACGTGGCAATGGCGCCACTTCTCCCCTCACCACCAGCGTGGCTCCCCTCTGTCGTTCACTCTCTTCTCCCCCCAGCTCCTCCTTCGTCTCTCCCTTATATCCCCTCTCTCACGTGACCCAAACTCCACCTTCTCATCCTGCCCCTGTCTCCGCCCCCACTCACCCCGACGACCAGGCTCCGCCTCTCCAATACACCGGCCCGTGTGAGTGGTGTGGAGGCAGCGCCCACCCTGTCCTTGCTCGCATTACACTACCCCCCCCCGCCCCATGATGAAAAAGCCAGCCGACCTCGGCTGCAACAGAACAACAATAATGCGAGCAACACATGACACACCGGCATAAGAAGACAACGGAGAGAAGAACAATAACAATAACAATTAACTAAAGGGAAGGGATTTCGAACGCGTGCGAGTCGTCGGACCGTGGCCGTGACGGGTTTTAGGAGCGGCGGGACTGGAACCGCCCGCCGCTGTTGGAGGCCCGTCACTCCCAGCGTCCCGTTCCCCAAAGAGGCCCGTCATCGAGCCCTCCCGCAACTGCGCCCGAGGTGGGGTTGTAGGGGCAGCGGGGTCAAGTGTCCCCGTCGCCGTGGTAGGCCCACCCGGAGCAGGAATCAGCATGTCCGGCAGGATCACCGCCGGTCCGTCTGTCGTGGTTGTTCTTGACGCGTCGCCTCCTTGGCAGGGGCCTCCTGCTGAAGCGGCGGCCGAGGACGAGCCCAACATTCCCTGGCGAAATGGCCCCGACGGCCACAGCGGAAGCACAACAGGTCGGGCCGCCGTCCGGCGCCCCCCCTGTCCTGGCGATCTCGTAACGGTGGCCCCGGCCCCAACTCCGCACCCCCGCGAGTAGGCGGCTGGGCCGCGGCTGCCGTCAACTCCGCAGGCCCCCTCTCGTCCGGCACGCACATGGCCTTGGACGGGTCCCATCCCGCGGCACCGCCCTCGATCTTGGGGCTCCCCGTCCAGGCTTTTACCTGCTTCCAACGGCGCAGGTTGAATTGCGCGTCCAGGCACTTAGCCGCTATCCGGGAGGTCAGTCGTTCGTGGCCGCACACAGGCATGGGTATGCCCAAATCCCTGGACAGCTCCAACATTTTTCCTAAAATCAAAGGCTCCAGCAAGTCAGGCTCCGTGTCCGGGTATGCGGCCATAGCCAATTCCAAGACGGCACCCCGGTAAGCGACGGGAGATTCCTCCGGAGCCCGTTGCCGTTGAATAAACCTGCGATGGGCATCGTCGGGGGGCTCAAAAGCTTCCGCCATCTCTTCAAATACAGCCTTCAGCGTAGTCTCTCTCACGGCTTTAATGGAACGGAAAAACCTGACCGATTCGTCATCCAGAAGCGTCGGCAGGACTTCTAGAGCCTCCGCATCCGTCCATTTCGCCGAGCGGACTGCCGCCTCAAAGCGGCAGGCGAACGCACTCCAGTCGCCGCCAATGGAGAATTCCTTGAGCGTCGTCAGCCGATGGCTGCGGGACCCCGAGTCGCCGTACTCCGCCGACGGTGTTTGACGCGGTGGCGACACGACAGCGTCCTCCCGCATAGCCAAGATGGCGGCCTCCCGCGGTGACAAGATGGCGGCTTCCCGCGGTGACAAGATGGCGCGCTTCGCCCGCGGCCCCGCCCAAGATGGCGGCGTCTTGCCGCGTGGCGGAGAGGGCGGGAAGCGTCGCGTGGGCCCCAATGGCGGACGTCTTCCTACTCGGGCGATCCGGCCTCGCCGCCGCCGTCGTCACCAGGGCGCACAGCTGTGTCGGCGTGGCCCGCAGCAACTCGAGTTGAGTCGTCACGTGCCGCCAGCCTTCCTCGGCGCCCGTCGAAGCAGACGGCCCCAGCGCACCGACGGTTTCTCGCAGCCCCGGCGTGTCGCCCGTCCGCACTCCGCCCACTCCTTCCACCGTCGGGAACGCCGCTTCAATTGGAAGCTCGTCTTCGTCGTCCGAGGATGGTGCAGGTACGTTCTTCTTCTTAAGATGCTTAGACATCTTGGTTCACTTCTGACACCAGTGTAATAAAGGACTCCCTCACACGTTGTCGCTCTCCGTTGGTCCTTTATTGGGTTCTTTTCCTTTCACCCGCTCTTCCTCCACCGACCCTCGCCGTGCGCCCCGCGCACCCCGTGTGGCTCTCTCTCTCTCTCCGTCGCCGTGCGCCCCGCGCACGCCCCGTGTGGCTCTCGCCACGCCGTCACCTCCGGCCCCTCCGTGTGCTCTTCCTCATCCGCTCGGGCTCCGTCTCTCCCGTGCGCAAATTTTTTAAATATTTAATTACCAATTGTTTAATGCTGCCATGCAATCATCTGACCCATAGGTGGCAGCCATCTCAAGCCAGAGGATGAGAGGACTCTAGCCGCCACACATATAAAGGATTTATAGTGAAAAACTTTGTTTTTACGGGTTATACTTATTTGTTGTTGTGTCCCAAAGGGCATCCGCACTACATTTATCGCCAAACCCTAAACAAAGTAGACCTGCCAAGCCGGGCGGCAGAGCGCCCCCCTCACCGCTCCCTCACCGCCCCCCTCACCGCTGCCCCCTCACCGCCCCCCTCACCGCCCCCCTCACCGCCCCCTCACCGCCCCCTCACCGCCGCCCCCTCACCGCCGCCCCCTCACCGCCGCCCCCTCACCGCCTCCCTCACCGCCCCCCTTACCGCTGCCCCCTCACCGCCCCCCTCACCGCTGCCCCCTCACCGCTGCCCCCTCACCGCTGCCCCCTCACCGCTGCCCCCTCACCGTCCCCCTCACCTGTAGCGCCGCTTCTTAGAGTAGGACCAGTTCCCCGAGCTGGACGAGGAGTGCGAGCGGGATCGCGATCGCGAGCGCGACGGAGACTTGGACCGCGGAGAGCCGGGCATCGTCACGGCTCCTCCTCCACCTGCTGCTGGCGCTGCGCCGGCCGGGAAACACACACAGGGGGCGGCGGGGGCGGCGGGGGCGGCGGGGGGCATACGGTGGAGGGGGGGGGGGGCGGCACCGCCACGCGTGCGCAGGGAGGGGAACAGCGTCAGGCCCGAGCCGTCGTGGCGACGTTTGCCACGCTCCGCACCGGGCCGAGCCGAGCCGGCACAGGCGATCGCCGCCGGTGCGGTAACGGCAACGAGCAGGAATCGAACCTTGCCCCGGTGGTCTGTTGAAGGCTACGCGGGGGATCTTTGTCTGTAGTTGCCTGGGACCACACTGCCTCTCTCTCTATCTCTCTATCAATTTGTTACAGTAGCCACGTGGTACGCTGGATTTAATCAACTGTATTGGGGCGACACGGTGGCTAGGAGATGTTGACTACCTCGCCTGGTACACAGGAGGTCGTGGGTTTGATCCTGACCCTGATGTCTGGCTGCTGTAGATTTTGAATTTGCGTGTCTCTCGTCGTCATCATCATCACGGTGGCTAGGAGATGTTGACTACCTCGCCTGGTACGCAAGAGGTCGTGGGTTTGATCCTGACCCTGATGTCTGGCTGCTGTAGATTTTGAATTTGCGTGTCTCTCGTCATCATCATTATCACGGTGGCTAGGAGATGTTAACAACCTCGCCTGGTATACAGGAGGACGTGGGTTTGATCCTGACGACGCCTGCTGCTGTGTATTTGGAGTTTGCGTCTCTCTCTCTCTCATCATCATCATCACGGTGGCTAGGAGATGTTAACTACCTCGCCTGGTACACAGGAGGTCGTGGGTTCGATCCTGACGATGCCTGCTGCTGTAGAATTGGAGTTTGCGTCTCTCTCTCTCTCATCATCATCATCACGGTGGCTAGGAGATGTTGACTACTTCGCCTGGTATACAGGAGGTCGTGGGTTCGATCCTGACCCTGACGACACCTGCTGCTGTAGATTTGCCGTGTCTCTCTCTCTCCCCGTGGTCGCGTGGATTTTTCTCCGGGTCCTCCGGTTTCTCCCTCCGCATTTAGAATCGGCGTCACTCGTTCAGCGGCTATTTGGCTGCTGCTGTAAATCTACACGTGATGGCGATGAAAGGCCACTTCATTGAGCATTTCTAGATTTGAAGCTTTCGTGACTGCAAGGAAAAACTGTTTAATTTTCGATGTAAAGCTTTCGTGACTGCAGGGATTCATCTTTTTGGTTCTTTCGGTAAAGTCACGTAGAATGGAAATAATAAAAATAAAACATAATTAAATAATTCTCACGAGGTTTGCAAGCAGCCGGCTGCTTGCGTTGTGGCCGAAACGTCGTGAGAATTATTTAATGTTTTATTTTTATTATTTTATTATTTCCCTTGTACGTGACTTTACCGAAAGAACCAAGAAGAAAAAAACTGTTTAGTCTAGTGAACTACCTCCACAGCAAGCGTTCCCGTGAAGGACACTGCCCACTACAACCGCGACAAAAACACCGCGACAGACGGAGAACAGAGGTACGGCGAGCGAAGAGACGGCAAAAGACACGTTCGTTACATACAGTTTGTGCAGCTTGTCTGGAAGTCTCTAAGTGAATGCAACATGTTGTTTGTTTACTTGAGCCGTGACTAAAGCTCTCTCATCTGTAGCTCGCTCCGAGATGCACAGAAAACAACGTGACCCATGGGGTAGTGGACGGGGTGGGGGGGGGTAACGGTGGCAAAACTCTCCTCTGTGGGCATCACGGTCCGTGGCCCATCATCATCGCGCCTCTCTCCGGAGGAGGAGGAGGGGGGGGATAAACCGAGCAACTCTTTTGCGGGACAAAGCAAAACGTCGGCTTTCGGACTCAAACAGGAGGCGTCCGGGTCTCATTCGAGCGGCAAAATCGTCGCTTTGCGATTCCGATCGCGAATAAATCTTCTTTGTCTTGCGGCGGTAGGAGTCTGAGAGCAGAGCGGTGGGGGGCTGGGGGGGGTGGGGGACGAGAGAGAACACGGGGGGGGGGGGGCAGGGAACGGAAGCAGACGGAGGAGCAAAGGCAGAACAGCAGAACGACGGGAACACGCCGCGCGGAGAGCGGGTGGGTAGGGGAGAGAGAGAGGGGGGGGTTCACTCACCAACGATCTCCTCCTTCGTGACCTCCCGCCAAGGGTCGCGTCAACAACCCCGCGTCACCCACAGCTCCTTCCTCCGCGCGATTTGCGGCGATCACGTTGCGGAGAAGGGCGGTTGGGTGTGGTGGGGGGGCGCCTGGTTTTGGTGGCGGCGGGCGCACCAGCGTACCAGCGTACCAGCGTTTCGAGCGTTTCGAGCGGAAGAATGTCGCAATGAGGCTCAAGGAGCTGTATCACACGACGGTCCTCGGGCCTTCGATCTCAGGCTTCCTCCAGGCCTAGTGCAGGCCTAGTTGAGGCCTAGTTCAGGCCTAGTGCAGGCCTAGTTCAGGCCTAGGGCAGGCTTAGTTCAGGCCTAGTTCAGGCCTAGGGCAGGCCTAGTTCAGGCCTAGTTCAGGCCTAGTTCAGGCCTAGCACAGGCCTAGTTCAGGTCTAGCACAGGCCTAGTGCAGGCCTAGCACAGGCCTAACACAGGCCTAGTTCAGGCCTAGCACAGGCCTAGTCAAGGCCTAGCACAGGCCTAGTCAAGGCCTAGGGCAGGCCTGGTGCTTGTCCCTTTTCGCCGCACGCTGCCGAATTCAAACCTGCGCGCACGCGGACACGGAGAACAACAAAATATAATAATAATAAACACCATTTATAACGCGTATGTACATTCACGTATCGGGACACAAAGCGCTCACCCAGGCGAGCGTGAGACTCTTTAAGACTCTTAGCAGCAGACGCAACATTGACCGGCGCTCTCAGCGCTGTCTTGCGCACCGCCGTACGTAGCCAACCGTGGGGGAAGGACAACAAACGGTGAGTCCGCGGGTCTCTGTGCGATGATTCTATGGGTCTCTGTGTGGTGAGTCTGTGGGTCTCCGCGTGAGTCTCTGTTTGAGTCTCTGTGTGATGATTCTATAGGTTTCTGTGTGAGTCTATGGGTCTCTGTGTGATGAGTCTATGGGTCTCTGTGTGATGAGTCTATGGGTCTCTGCGTGATGATTCTATGGGTCTCTGCGTGATGATTCTATGGGTCTCTGTGTGATGAGTCTATGGGTCTCTGCGTGATGATTCTATGGGTCTCTGTGTGATGAGTCTATGGGTCTCTGTGTGATGAGTCTATGGGTCTCTGCGTGATGAGTCTATGGGTCTCTGTGTGATGAGTCTATGGGTCTCTGCGTGATGATTCTATGGGTCTCTGTGTGATGAGTCTATGGGTCTCTGTGTGAGTCTGTGGGTCTGTGTGAGTCTGCGGGTCTCTGCGTGAGTCTATGGGTCTCTGTGTGAGTCTGCGGGTCTCTGTGTGGTGAGTCTGTGGGTCTCTGTGTGAGTATGTGGGTCTCTGTGTGAGTCTGTGGGTCTATGTGTGAGTCTGTGGGTTTCTGTTTGAGTCTCTGTGTGATGAGTCTGTGGGTCTCTGTATGAGTCTGCAGGTCTCTGTATGAGTTTGTGGGTTTCTGTTTGAGTCTCTGTGTGATAATTCTATGGGTCTCTGTGTGAGTCTGTGGGTCTCTGTATGAGTTTGTGGGTTTCTGTTTGAGTCTCTGTGTGATGAGTCTATGGGTCTCTGTGTGAGTCTGTGGGTCTGTGTGAGTCTGCGGGTCTCTGTGTGGTGAGTCTGCGGGTCTCTGTGTGAGTTTGTGGGTCTCTGTGTGGTGAGTCTGTGGGTCTCTGTGTGAGTCTGCGGGTCTCTGTGTGGTGAGTCTGTGGGTCTCTGTGTGAGTCTGTGAGTCTGTGGGTCTCTGTGTGGTGAGTCTGTGGGTCTCTGTGTGGTGAGTCTGTGGGTCTCTGTGTGAGTCTGCGGGTCTCTGTGTGGTGAGTCTGTGGGTCTCTGTGTGAGTCTGTGAGTCTGTGGGTCTCTGTGTGGTGAGTCTGTGGGTCTCTGTGTGAGTCTGCGGGTCTCTGTGTGAGTTTGTGGGTTTCTGTTTGAGTCTCTGTGTGATGATTCTATGGGTCTCTACGTGAGTCTGTGGGTCTCTGTGTGAGTCTGTGAGTCTGTGGGTCTCTGTGTGGTGAGTCTGTGGGTCTCTGTGTGAGTCTGTGGGTCTCTGTGTTAGTCTGCGAGTCTGTGTGAGTCTGCAGGTCTCTGTGAGAGTCTGTGGGTCTCCGCGTGAGTCTGCAGGTCTCTGTGTGATTATTCTATGGGTCTCTGGGTGATGAGTCTATGGGTATCTGTGTGAGTCTATGGGTCTGTCTGATTCTATGGGTCTCTGCGTGAGTATGTGGGTCTCTGTGTGAGTCTGCGGGTCTCTGTACGAGTCTATCAGTTTCTGTGTGAGTCTATGGGTCTCTGTGCGAGTCTGCGGGCCTCTGCGCGGGTCTGCGGGTCTCCGTGCGAGTCTGTGGGTTTCTGTTTGAGTCTCCGTGTGATGATTCTATGGGTCTCTGTGTGAGTCTGTGGGTCTCTGTGCGAGTCTGTGGATCTCTGTGGGAGTCTGCGGGTCTC
Source organism: Lampetra fluviatilis (assembly GCF_964198595.1). NCBI lineage: Eukaryota > Metazoa > Chordata > Hyperoartia > Petromyzontiformes > Petromyzontidae > Lampetra > Lampetra fluviatilis. The sequence goes on from NC_136329.1 coordinate 8,823,858, forward strand.
TGTGTGAGTCTGTGGGTCTCTGCGCGAGTCTGTGGGTCTCTGTGTGAGTCTATGGGTCTGTGTGCGAGTCTATGGGTCTCTGTGTGAGTCTGCGGATCTCTGCGCGAGTCTATGGGTCTCTGTGTGAGTCTATGGGTCTCTGTGTTGGGTCTATGGGTCTCTGCATGAGTCTATGGGTCTCTGTGTGTGTTGAACTTCTTTGGCCTGGTACTAGCCAACCGTGCTAATCGGAGGTGCTCATCGGAGCATGCCGAGGGGAAGGACAACAAACCAAACGCAACAAAGAAAACGAAGAACAGGTTTGTTCCCTTTCTGGCAATACAACAGCAGGATGCGTGTGCAGATGTTCAAACAGCAAACAGAAACTTCTGGCAAGGAATCAAGTTGCTGCATTAACCACACAGACTAGGCAGGCCCTAAAGACAGATGATGCCGTCTCTGGTGTGGGACAATCGCTTTCAAAGACAACGCCATCAAACACGACCGGGGCGCGTTGTGTGTTTGCATGTTCAGCACAAATACCGCGTGTGAGGTTCATGCGGTGAACTTTGTTCTCCTTGCAAAAGGTTAAATTTGTTTGGCGTTTGAACATCTTAACACGACTCCCGATATGCATATTCTTGGTTCTTTCGGAAAAGTCACGTAGAAGGGAAATAATAAAATAATAAAAATAAAACATAATAAAATAATATACATATTAAACAATAACAATTTTCACGTTTCGACCGCAACACAGGCAATCGTCACCACGTGACTTTACCGAAAGAACCAAGGATATGAATCCCTGCAGCCACGAAAGCTTTAAATCAAAATGTACGACCCCCGATGTTGTATTGTTGCCAGGAAGGGTAAAACACCCATTCTTATTGTTCCATTACTTTGATACTTGGCCGATAAAGGGTCCCGTTTTGTCAACACAACAACACCAAGAAGCAGTTCTAAAGAAGTGAGTTTGCAGCGTAGCAGCAGAATCCGTGTCACAGGCACAACGCTCTTAGCCGTGGAGAAGGGATGAGGGGGGGGGATGAGGGGGGAGATGAGGGGAGGGGGATGAGGGGGGGGGATGAGGGGGGAGATGAGGTGGGGGGATAATCCCCACCCACCCCCCTCGTTCCCCCACTCCCCCCGCCGAAGTTTATTTCGTCTCGAAACAAAAAAATGTGCCTCTCCTGGCACCGCCGCCACGGATATTGGCGAGCGTCACTCTCCATCTCCCACGTCGCCGCATCGGCCACGCGGAGAGAGAGGGAGGAGAGGGAGGAGAGGGAGGGAGGAGAGGGAGGAGAGGGAGGGAGGGGATGGAGGAGAGGGAGGGGATGGAGGAGAGGGAGGGGAGGGGAGGGAGGAGAGGGAGGGAGGGAGGAGAGGGAGGGAGAAGAGGGAGGGAGGAGAGGGAGGGAGGAGAGGGAGGAGAGGGAGAGAGGAGAGGGAGGAGAGGGAGGAGAGGGAGGGAGGGAGGAGAGGAGGGAGGAGAGGGAGGAGAGGGAGGGGATGGAGGGGAGAGAGGGAGGGGAGGGAGGGGAGGGAGGGAGGGGAGGGAGGGGAGGGAGGAGAGGGATGGAGAGGGAGGGAGGAGAGGGAGGGAGGGGATGGAGGGGAGAGAGGGAGGGGAGGGAGGGGAGGGAGGAGAGGGATGGAGAGGGAGGGAGGAGAGGGATGGAGAGAGAGGGAGGAGAGGGAGGGAGGAGAGGGAGGGAGGAGAAAGAGGGAGGGGAGGGAGGAGAGGGATGGAGAGGGAGGGAGGAGAGGGAGGAGAGGGAGGGAGGAGAGGGAGGGAGGAGAGAGAGGGAGGAGAGGGAGGGAGGAGGAGAGGGAGGGAGGAGAGGGAGGGAGGAGAGGGAGGAGAGGGAGAGAGGAGAGGGAGGAGAGGGAGGAGAGGGAGGGAGGAGAGGGAGGGAGGAGAGGGAGGAGAGGGAGGGGATGGAGGGGAGAGAGGGAGGGGAGGGAGGGGAGGGAGGGAGGGGAGGGAGGGGAGGGAGGAGAGGGATGGAGAGGGAGGGAGGAGAGGGAGGGAGGGGATGGAGGGGAGAGAGGGAGGGGAGGGAGGGGAGGGAGGGAGGAGAGGGATGGAGAGGGAGGGAGGAGAGGGATGGAGAGAGAGGGAGGAGAGGGAGGGAGGAGAGGGAGGGAGGAGAGAGAGGGAGGGGAGGGAGGAGAGGGATGGAGAGGGAGGGAGGAGAGGGAGGAGAGAGAGGGAGGGGAGGGAGGGAGGAGAGGGATGGAGAGGGAGGGAGGAGAGGGAGGAGAGGGAGGGATGGAGGGAGGGAGGGAGGGGAGGGAGGAGAGGGGAGGAGAGGGAGGGGAGGGAGGGGAGGGATGGATGGAGGGAGGGAGGGAGGGGAGGGAGGAGAGGGAGGAGAGGGAGGGAGGGGATGGAGGATATCGGTTCCAAATGTGCCGATTCGGCGCTTGCCAAGCGCACGAGCCGCCAGTGAGAGAGCCGCACCCTCACCACTCACTCACCACTCACTCACCACTCACTCACCACTCTCCTCTCACTCACTCACCACTCACTCACCACTCACTCACTCACCACTCACTCACTCACCACTCACTCACCACTCACTCACTCACCACTCACTCACCATTCACTCACCACTCACTCACTCGCCACTCACTCGCCACTCACTCACCACTCACTCACCACTCACTCACTCACTCACCACTCACTCACCACTCACTCACCACTCACTCACCACTCACTCACTCACCACTCGCTCACCACTCACTCACCACTCACTCACCACTCACTCACTCACTCACCACTCACTCACCACTCACTCACCACTCACTCACCACTCACTCACCACTCACTCAACCCGCTCTCGTGATGAATAGACCAGTTCACACGACGCTCACCACTCACTCACCACTCACCCCGCTCTCACGATGAGACCAGCTCACACCACGCTCACCCCTCACTACTCACTCACCCCTCACCACTCACTCACCACTCACCCCGTGATGAGTACACAGCTCACACCACGCTCACCAATCACCACTCACTGCACTCTCACGATGATGAGTAGACCACTCACACCACGCTCACCACTCACCACGTGATGAGACCAGATCACACCACACTCACCACTCACCACGTGATGAGACCAGTTCACACCACACTCACCACTCACCACTCACCACGTGATGAGACCAGATCACACCACACTCACCACTCACCACGTGATGAGACCAGTTCACACCACACTCACCACTCACCACTCACCACGTGATGAGACCAGTTCACACCACACTCACCACTCACCACGTGATGAGACCAGTTCACACCACACTCACCACTCACCACTCACCACGTGATGAGACCAGATCACACCACACTCACCACTCACCACTCACCACGTGACGAGACCAGATCACGCCACGCTCACCACTCACCACTCACCACGTGATGAGACCAGTTCACACCACGCTCACCACTCACCACTCACCACGTGACGAGACCAGTTCACACCACGCTCACCACTCACCACGTGATGAGACCAGATCACACCACACTCACCACTCACCACGTGATGAGACCAGATCACACCACGCTCACCACTCACCACTCACCACGTGACGAGACCAGTTCACACCACACTCACCACTCACCACGTGATGAGACCAGATCACACCACACTCACCACTCACCACGTGATGAGACCAGATCACACCACGCTCACCACTCACCACTCACCACGTGATGAGACCAGATCACACCACGCTCACCACTCACCACGTGATGAGACCAGTTCACACCACGCTCACCACTCACCACTCACCACGTGATGAGACCAGTTCACACCACGCTCACCACTCACCACTCACCACGTGATGAGACCAGATCACACCACGCTCACCACTCACCACGTGATGAGACCAGATCACACCACGCTCACCACTCACCACGTGATGAGACCAGTTCACACCACGCTCACCACTCACCACTCACCACGTGATGAGACCAGTTCACACCACGCTCACCACTCACCACTCACCACGTGATGAGACCAGATCACACCACACTCACCACTCACCACGTGATGAGACCAGTTCACACCACGCTCACCACTCACCACTCACTACGTGATGAGACCAGTTCACACCACGCTCACCACTCACCCCACTCTCACGATGATGAGTACACAGCTCACGCCACGCTCACCACTCACTCATGAAGCCACCCCCACTCAGTCAACATCCCAGCTCCCCTCCCTCCACCTTCGAACCGGTCCTGGGTGCCCCCCCCCCCACACGTCCAATATTTGTCGTGTGTCGCGTGTCCGCTCAGCCGCAGCTTTAAAGCCTTCGACGCCCCCTTGATGGACGGGGGGGGTCGGGGGTCAGGGGTCGGGGGTCGGGAGGGAGCAGCTTGCTTCCGGCAGCCCCTGGCCAGCACGAGCCGGACACCCCGGCACCAACACGCCGAGCGGTGACCGACAATCACCGCTGATGACGCGCCAGTCGCCACGTCGCCACGGCGCCCGTGCCGGGCCGGGTGCTCCATCGAGGCCGCCACGTGAAGTGTGGGATGTTCGCCGAGGGGAGGGTCACGTGACAGACCCAGAAGGCGCCACGGGTCGACCGACCGAGGCCACTCGCAGATGCGCCACCACTAGCCAGAGGTGGCAAACGGGTTTTGATTCCTTACCCCCAGTACCCGTAGACGGCCGCACCAGGGTCGCAAACGGGTACCCGTGTCGGGTACGGGTAGGGTACGGGTATCGGGTACCCGATTGCGACCTCTGGGATGAAGCCATGTTGCAGGCGCGGGTGGGTTGATTCTAGGAACTTGAATTGTGAGAAGAGACAAGACGTTGGGAAATGAGTGACACACGGTGACTCACCAGTGACACACGGCGTACCCGTACCCGTACCCGGCCGCACCAGGGTCGCAAACGGGTACCCAGCCGGGTACGGGTAGCCGGGTATCGGGTAGGGTACGGGTATCGGGTAGGGTACGGGTATCGGGTAGGGTACGGGTATCGGGTACCCGGTTGCGACCTCTGCGGCAACTTTGCTGCGTTTTATCCGCTCGTTGTCGTGAGCGTCGCTCCTCTGCCCTCCGTTGTTGTTGCCTCCAACTGCCCAGTAGCAGCAGCAGCGTCCTTCACGAGCCTCCTCCATCGGAGGGATCAATGGTGGAGCCAGGATGTTCAGGTAGGAGGGGGGCAACCACTCCAGCAATGAAAAACGCTCTCTCCCCCATCGCTTTCTCTCTCATCCCTCTCTCTCCCATCGCTTTCTCTCTCATCCCTCTCTCTCCCATCGCTTTCTCTCTCATCCCTCTCTCTCCCATCGCTTTCTCTCCCATCCCTTTATCTCCCATCCCTCTCTCATCCCTCTCTCATCTCTCTCCCATCGCTTTCTCTCCCTCTCTCATCTCTCTCCCATCGCTTTCTCTCTCTCGATGCAGCTGCGATTCGCGGACAGCCAAAACCGCGGAGAGTTCAAGTTCGTGACTAACGTGGCAACGCCGTAAACACTCCACCACCAACACCACCACCACCACCCCCACCACCACCACCAACACCACCACCACCCCCACCACCCACCACCACCACCACCCCCACCACCAACACCACCACCACCCCCACCACCCCCACCACCACCACCACCCCCACCACCACCCCCACCACCACCACCACCACCCCCCACCACCCACCACCACCACCACCACCACCCCCACCACCCACCACCACCACCACCCCCACCACCAACACCACCACCACCCCCACCACCCACCACCACCACCACCCCCACCACCAACACCACCACCACCCCCACCACCCCCACCACCACCACCACCCCCACCACCACCCCCACCACCACCACCACCACCCCCCACCACCCCCACCACCCCCACCACCACCACCACCACCCCCACCACCACCAACACCACCCCCACCACCACCACTACCACCACCACCACCCCCACCACCCCCACTACCACCACCACCCCCACCACCACCACCCCCACCACCACCACCCCCACCACCACCACCCCCACCACCACCACCCCCACCACCACCACCACCACCCACCACCCCGTTCTGCATGGACTGCCTCCGGGTTCTCCGGTTTCATTGCACACACACAGAGACACACACACACAAGCATACACACGCACACACATGCACATGCGCACACACACACGCGCACACACACACGCACACACGCACGCACACACGCGTGCGTGTGTGTTGGTGTGTGTTGGTGTGTGTGTGTTGGTGTGTGTTGGTGTGTTGGTGTGTGTGTTGGTGTGTGTGTTGGTGTGTGTGTGTGGTGTGTGTTGGTGTGTTGGTGTGTGTGTTGGTGTGTGTGTGTGGTGTGTGTGTGTTGGTGTGTGTGGTGTGTGTGTTGGTGTGTGTGTGTTGGTGTGTGTGGTGTGTGTTGGTGTGTCTTGGTGTGTGTTGGTGTGTGTGGTGTGTGTGTTGGTGTGTGTGTGTTGGTGTGTTGGTGTGTGTGTTGGTGTGTGTGTTGGTGTGTGTGTTGGTGTGTGTGTGGTGTGTGTTGGTGTGTGTGGTGTGTGTGTTGGTGGTGTGTGTTGGTGTGTGTTGGTGTTTGTGTGTTGGTGTGTGTGTGGTGTGTGGTGTGTGTTGGTGTGTGTGGTGTGTGTGTTGGTGGTGTGTGTTGGTGTGTGTTGGTGTTTGTGTGTTGGTGTGTGGTGTGTGTTGGTGTGTTGGTGTGTGTTGGTGGTGTGTTGGTGGTGTGTGTGGTGTGTGTGTAGTGTGTGTGTGTTGGTGTGTTGGTGTGTGTGTTGGTGTGTGTGTTGGTGTGTGTGTTGGTGTGTGTGTGGTGTGTGTTGGTGTGTGTGGTGTGTGTGTTGGTGGTGTGTGTTGGTGTGTGTTGGTGTTTGTGTGTTGGTGTGTGTGTGGTGTGTGTGTGGTGTGTGTTGGTGTGTGTGGTGTGTGTGTTGGTGGTGTGTGTTGGTGTGTGTTGGTGTTTGTGTGTTGGTGTGTGGTGTGTGTTGGTGTGTTGGTGTGTGTTGGTGGTGTGTTGGTGGTGTGTGTGGTGTGTGTGTAGTGTGTGTTGATGTGTGTGTTGGTGTGTGTTGGTGTGTGTGTGGTGTGTGTGTGTGTTGGTGTGTGTGTTGGTGTGTGTGTTGGTGTGTGTGTGTTGGTGTGTGTGTGGTGTGTGTTGGTGTGTGTGTGGTGTGTGTGTTGGTGTGTGTGTTGGTGTGTGTGTTGGTGTGTGTGTGGTGTGTGTGTTGGTGTGTGTGTGGTGTGTGTGTTGTTGGTGTGTGTTGGTGTGTGTGGTGTGTGTGTTGGTGTGTGTTGGTGTGTGTGTGTTGGTGTGTGTTGGTGTGTCTGTGTTGGTGTGTGTGTTGGTGGTGTGTCTGTGTTGGTGTGTGTGTTGGTGGTGTGTGTGTTGGTGTGTGTTGGTGTGTGTTGGTGTGTGTGTGTTAGTGTGTGTGGTGTGTGTTGGTGTGTGTGTTGGTGTGTGTGTTGGTGTGTTGGTGTGTGTGTTGGTGTGTGTGTTGGTGTGTGTGGTGTGTGTTGGTGTGTGTGTGTGTGTTGGTGTGTGTTGGTGTGTGTGTGTTGGTGTGTGTGTTGGTGTGTGTGTTGGTGTGTGTGTGTTGGTGTTGGTGTGTTGGTCTGTGTGTGGTGGTGTGTGTTGGTGTGTGTGGTGTGTGTTGGTGTGTGTGTTGGTGTGTGTGTGTTGGTGTGTGTGTGTTGGTGTGTGTGTGGTGTGTGTGTGTGTTGGTGTGTGTGTTGGTGTGTGTGTGTGTGGTGTGTGTGTTGGTGTGTGTGGTGTGTGTGTGGTGTGTGTGTGGTGTGTGTGTTGGTGTGTGTGTTGGTGTGTGTGGTGTGTGTGTGTTGGTGTGTGTGGTGTGTGTGTGTGGTGTGTGTTGGTGTGTGTGTTGGTGTGTGTGTGTGTTGGTGTGTGTTGGTGTGTGTTGGTGTGTGTGTGGTGTGTGTGTTGGTGTGTGTGTGTTGGTGTGTGTGTTGGTGTGTGTTGGTGTGTCTGTGTTGGTGTGTGTGGTGTGTCTGTGTGTGGTGTGTGTGTTGGTGTGTGTTGGTGTGTGTTGGTGTGTGTGTGTTAGTGTGTGTGGTGTGTGTTGGTGTGTGTGTGTTGGTGTGTGTGTTGGTGTGTGTGTTGGTGTGTTGGTGTGTGTGTGTTGGTGTGTGTGTTGGTGTGTGTGGTGTGTGTTGGTGTGTGTGTGTGTGTTGGTGTGTGTTGGTGTGTGAGTTGGTGTGTGTGTGTTGGTGTGTGTGTTGGTGTGTTGGTGTGTGTGTGTTGGTGTTGGTGTGTTGGTGTGTGTGTGTTGGTGTGTGTGTGTTGGTGTGTGTGTGTTGGTGTGTGTGTTGGTGTGTGTGTTGGTGTGTGTGGTGTGTGTGTGTTGGTGTGTGTGGTGTGTGTTGGTGTGTGTGGTGGTGTGTGTGTTGGTGTGTGTGTGTTGGTGTGTGTTGGTGTGTGTGTGTTGGTGTGTGTGTGTAGGTGTGTGTGTTGGTGTGTGTGTGTAGGTGTGTGTGTTGGTGTGTGTGTGTTGGTGTGTGTGTTGGTGTGTGTGTTGGTGTGTGTGTTGGTGTGTGTGTTGGTGTGTGTGTTGGTGTGTGTGTGTTGGTGTGTGTGTGGTGGTGTGTGTGTTGGTGTGTGTGTGTTGGTGTGTGTTGGTGTGTGTTGGTGTGTGTGTTGGTGTGTGTGTGTAGGTGTGTGTGTTGGTGTGTGTTGGTGTGTCTGTGTTGGTGTGTGTGGTGTGTCTGTGTTGGTGTGTGTGTGTTGGTGTGTGTGTGTTAGTGTTGGTGTGTGTTGGTGTGTGTTGGTGTGTGTTGGTGTGTGTGTGTAGGTGTCTGTGTTGGTGTGTGTGGTGTGTCTGTGTTGGTGTGTGTGTGTGGTGTGTGTGGTGTGTCTGTGTTGGTGTGTGTGTGTGTTGGTGTGTGTTGGTGTGTGTTGGTGTGTGTGTGTTAGTGTTGGTGTGTGTTGTACGTTACTGGTACAGCTCTAACCGCCTTTGTGTTGCATAGTAAACCCACCACAACATTCACAATCCGAGTACGACGTTTCAGCAGTAACTACAAGGGGCATCATCAGGCGTTCGTTTGTCTGCGTTGAGGGCGAGTGCCGTGAACCCCGCGAGAGGGGGGGGGGGGGCAGGGGGGGGGGGCGCCGCCTCGAGGCTTCTAAACCCCGGCCGGGGGTTCTAGGCAAGGTCGGAGGCTTCACTTCGCGGCTACTAGGCCGCAACGCGGAACACAAAACCACAAAAACCACCACCACCAACCACAACCACCAATACAACCACCACCAATACAACCACCACCCACGACCACCACCACCACCAAAACCACCACCAAACACCACCACAAATACCACCACCACGACGACCACTACCACGATCACCACCACCCACTCTTCGCATTTCTGGTTTGAGGGGAAAATAATCGCACAATGCACCGAGACTCACTCTCACTCACTCACTCATACACTCTCTCAATCACACACACACTCTCTCACAGTCTCTCACACTCACACCCTCTCACACACTCTCTCACACTCTCTCAGTCTCTCTCACTCTCTCACACACACTCTCTCACAGTCTCTCACACTCACACCCTCTCACACACTCTCTCACACACTCACAGTCCCTCACACTCTCTCACAGTCTCTCACACTCACACCCTCTCACACACTCTCTCACACTCTCACAGTCTCTCACACTCACTCACAGTCTCTCAAACACACACTCACAGTCTCACACACTCTCTCTCACGCTTACCTCTCTCGGGAGCGGTGAGAGGAGAGCGTTGGGTGCGATAGATGAGAGAGACGAGGTGAGAGCTGAGGAGAAATAGACGTGGTGAGAGAGGCGTGGTGAGAGAGATGAGGTGAGAGAGATGCGAAAGACGAGGGGTGAGAGAGACGTGGTGAGAGAGACGAGGCGAGAGAGATCGACGAGGAGTGAGGGAGAGACGAGAGAGATACGAGGGGTGAGAAAGATGAGCTGAGAGAGACGAGGTGAGAGAGAGAGAGAAACGAGAGAGATGAGAGAGGGGTGAGCGAGATGGCGCCAGTCGGAGTCGCCACGAGTCTCGCCTCCCACCTCGCCACGCACAGACCTCGGCGGTGGTCTACCTCTGCCGGAAGACCTCTACCGCTGCCGGAAGAACTCTACCTCTACCGGAAGAGATCTACCTCTGCAGGAAGATCTCTACCTCTGCCGGAAGACGTCTACCTCTGCCGGAAGAACTCTACCTCTACCGGAAGAGATCTACCTCTACCGGAAGACATCTACCGCCACCGGTAGCCGAACACTACATATCTACCTCTGCCGGAAGACCTCTACCTCTGCCGGAAGACTCTACCTCTACCGGAAGACATCTACCGCCACCGGTAGCCGAACACTACATATCTACCTCTGCCGGAAGACCTCTACCTCTGCCGGAAGAACTCTACCTCTACCGGAAGATATCTACCTCTGCCGGAAGACCTCTACCTCTGCCGGAAGACGTCTACCGCTACCGGTAGCTGACCACTACGCGTCTACCGCTGCCGGAAGACCTCTACCGCTGCCGGAAGACGTCTACTTCTACCGGAAGACGTCTACCTCTACCGGAAGACGTCTACCTCTGCCGGAAGACGTCTACCGCTACCGGTAGCTGACCACTACGCGTCTACCGCTGCCGGAAGACTTCTACCTCTGCCGGAAGACCTCTACCTCTGCCGGAAGATGTCTACCGCCACCGGTTGCAGAACACTACACATCTACCGTTTGCGGAAGACGTCTACCGCTACCGGAAGACATCTTCCGATACCGGTAGCCGAACAAGACACCATCTACCGCTACCAGAAGATGTCTACCGCTACCGGAAGACATATAACCGCTACCGGTAGCTAACCACTACACGTCTACCGCTGCCGGAAGACGTCCACCGCTACCGGAAGACGTCTACCGCCACTGGTAGCCGAACAAGACACATCTACCGTTTTCGGAAGACGTCTACCTCTACCGGAAGATGTCTACCTCTACGGGAAGATGTCTAAAACGGCCAGTAGATTTTCTCGGGTCTTTCGGTGAAGTGACGTAGCTAGAGTGATGACTGTTTGTGATTGTATTTATAATTTAATTATTTTTATTTCGTATTTTCTATCGACGTCACTTTACCGAAAGACCCAAAGAATATGTTGGTGCAACGTCATCAACCCCGTGCGAATGGTAATGACGTCACGCCGCGTTGATGAGCGTCGTTATGACGTCACCCTGCGTTGTTATGACGTCACGCCCGCGTGTTGTGCGCGCGTGTCGTTATGACGTCACGCCCAACAACCGTTTCAAGTTTCAAAGTTTCATCTTCTTGGTTCTTTCGGTAAAGTCGTCACGTAGAAGGTTAAATAATAAAATAATAAAAATTAAACATTATAAAATCAAAATATGTTTTTATTATTTCCATTCTACGTGACTTTACCGAAAGAACCAAGAAGATGAATCCCTGCAGTCACGAAAGCTTTACATCGAAAATTTTTTATTTTTGTTTTAATTACTTTATGTTTTATTTTTATTATTTTATTATGTTTTATTATTTAATGTTCAGAAATGTTTCATTATTTATTATTATATTTTGTTTTATTTTTATTATTTTATTACTTCCCTTCTACGTGACTTTACCGAAAGAACCAAGGAGATGAATCCCTGCTGCAGTCACGAAAGAAGCTTTAAATCGAAATGTATTCTCTGTATCGTTCCAATGTTAGTACCTGGACTGCCGGAGCAAGTGCCTGCCCCTCTCCACAAGGTGGGGCCCTTCAGTGACGCAATGGAGCCTCAAATGTAACCATCTGCTGCTACTGCTGGTGGTCGTGGCCTTGCGTGGGTAACCGTGGGTGGGTAACCGTGGGTAACCGTGGGTGGGTAACCGTGGGTGGGTAGCCGTGGGTAACCGTGGGTGGGTAACCGTGGGTAACCGTGGGTGGGTAGCCGTGGGTGGGTAACCGTGGGTGGGTAGTTGTGGGTAACCGTGGGTGGGTAACCGTGGGTGGGTAGTCGTGGGTAACCGTGGGTGGGTAACCGTGGGTGGGTAGCCGTGGGTAACCGTGGGTGGGTAACCGTGGGTAACCGTGGGTAACCGTGGGTGGGTAACCGTGGGTGGGTAGTCGTGGGTAACCGTGGGTGGGTAACCGTGGGTGGGTAGCCGTGGGTAACCGTGGGTGGGTAACCGTGGGTAACCGTGGGTAGCCGTGGGTGGGTAACCGTGGGTGGGTAGTCGTGGGTAACCGTGGGTGGGTAACCGTGGGTGGGTAGCCGTGGGTAACCGTGGGTGGGTAACCGTGGGTAACCGTGGGTAACCGTGGGTGGGTAACCGTGGGTGGGTAGTTGTGGGTAACCGTGGGTCGGTAACCGTGGGTGGGTAGCCGTGGGTAACCGTGGGTGGGTAACCGTGGGTGGGTAGTTGTGGGTAACCGTGGGTCGGTAACCGTGGGTAACCGTGGGTGGGTAGCCGTAGGTAACAGTGGGTGGGTAACCGTGGGTCGGTAACCGTGGGTAACCGTGGGTGGGTAACCGTGGGTGGGTAACCGTGGGGAGCAGGTTACATTGCCCCAAAGGTCCATGAGTTCTGTACGCAATTAATTAATTAATGCCCCCTACAACAGCACCGCCAGCAGCACCACAACCAACACCACCAGTACCATTAACACTACCAACAACAACAATCGTGCCAGGCCAAGTGCACCTTGAGGCCACGTGAAGTGTCGAACGCCCGCTGGCAGGAGGTCACGGGGCAGACCCAGTAGGTGCCACGGGTCGACTGACCGAGATGACCGAGATGACTGGCTGATGCACCACCTGTGCCCCCTACTGTGCCAACTTGCTGTGCTTTATCCACCCGGCGCTCCGCTCGTTGTTGTGAGCGTCGCTCCTCCGCCCTCCGTTGTTGTTGGAGGGCGACTGCCTCCAACTGCCCAGTAGCGTCCTTCACGAGCCTCTTCCACAGAGGCCGATCTTGACACCGCTGGTACCAGTCATCGGCAAGTCCACTCAGCTCCACGTCCTCCTGTACCACATCACTCCATCTCTTCTCTAGCCCGTGCCGCGCCCGTTTAGCCCTCTCGATCCTGCCTAACAAAAGCTGTTTAGGCATGTGGTGGCTGGGCATGCGGGCTACATGACCCAGCCAACGCAGCCTTGCCTGCCGGAGGAGCTCACCGATGGGACTTTGCCCAGATCTTTCAAGGATTTGTGAGCTCCTCACACAATCCAGCCTGGTTAAACCCAGGATGGATCGTCGGCAGGCCAGCCTAAATGTTTCTAACCGGCAAAGATGTTCCATTAGGGGGGTCCACATTTCGCAAGCGTAGAGAAGGGAGGGAATGACCATGGCCGAGAAGACCTGAAGCTTCGTGCGGAGCGACAGACCAGGTAGCTTCCACACAGCGTTACGCAACCGATGAAAAGATATTGCCGCTCGACTGATTCGGAGTGAGACCTCTGCTGTTAAACCAGAGCCGGTCAAGAGCACACTGCCCAGGTATGGGAAACTCTCCACTCTCTCCACAACTGCCCCATCACCGATTGGGAGTTGTGGGGGTGGAGTGCCCGATGGTACAAAATACCCAGGCAGGTGCTTAGTTTTGGTGGGGCTGATGGTAAGGCCCCACCTCTTAGTGGCACGCTCCAGTCTCAGCAGCAGCGTCTCCAACTCCTCTTCTGAATGAGCAGCTATTACCAAATCATCGGCATACATAACGTGTTTGGCCAATAGGGAGCCATCCCTTGACCGCACCCGGGCATCGATCAGCCTCCCATTATATCTGTACCAAATGAAAATTCCCCCGGTACAACTATTGAAGGCTTCACGAACTACGTGGTCAAAATAGATGTTAAATAATGTGGGAGCCAGAGGACATCCCTGTCGCACCCCAAGGTGTACAGGGAATGGCTCTGACTCCCAGCCACGTACTGTAGTTTTACCCGGGCCCGCTCACCATCATGAAGGTCCTTAATGATCGTGAGCAGAGGGTCAGGGATTCTGAAAGCACGAAGAACAACCCAGAGCCCAGGCCTACTGATGGTATCATAGGCCTTGACCAGGTCAATAAAGCCGAGATGTTGGTCTTGTTGGAATTCCCTACACCTCTGCTGTAGCAGACGGACAGAAAATATGGCATCTGTGCAGGACCGCCCTTTCCTGAAACCGCATTGGGGCTCTCCAAGCCTCTCCTCAGCGTGCCTAGCAAGGCGATGTAGAATAATCCTTGCCAGGACCTTTACCGGCACACTGAGGAGTGAGATGCCCCTGTAGTTGTTACAGTCTGTGCGGTCCCCCTTCTTAAACAGGGGGACCACCAGGGCATCCTTCCAATCCTGCGGAACCCGTTCAGTGGTCCAGACTGTTGTTATGATGTCATATAGGGCAGTCTGTGCACAAACGCCACCCTCCCTCAGCATTTCGCTTGGGAGATCATCTCTGCCCGGTAACTTTCCTGGTCTCAGACTCCGGATCGCCTTCAGTACTTCCTCAACAGATGGCACCTCAGCCAGCCACTCACAGGGGGTGACTTCTTCCAATATTTGAGGCACCGCAGCCTCAGCAGGGTTATCCCCACTTTGTGCCATGATGTTTTCCTGGCTGAGGGATTTCCCCTCCCGCAGGACCTCACAGAAATGCTCAGCAAATCTGCAAACCTGTTCCTGTTTTTTCCTCTAATAACACACAGACACACAGACACACACAGACACGCAGATACACACACAGACACACACATAGACAGACACACACACACAGACACAGACAGACACACACACAGACACACACACAGATACACACACAGATACAGACAGAGATACAGACAGACACACAGACACACAGACACACACAGACACACACAGACACAGACAAACACACAGACACACAGACACACACACACAGACAAACACACAGACACACACACAGATACAGACACACACACACACACACAGACACACACAGACACAGACAAACACACAGACACAGACAAACACACAGACACACACACACAGACAAACACACAGACACACACACAGATACAGACACACACACACACACAGACACACACACAGACACACAGACAAACACACAGACACACAGACACACACACAGACAAACACACAGACACACACACAGATACAGACACACACACAAACACAGACACACACACAGACACACACAGACACAGACAAACACACAGACACGCAGACACACACACACAGACAAACACACAGACACACACAGACACACACACACACAGACACACACACAGACACACACACACAGACACACACAGACACACACACACAGATACACACACAGACACACACAGACACACACACAGACACACACACAGACACACACAGACACACACACACACACAGACACACACACACACAGACACACACACAGACACACACACAGACACACACACACACACAGACACACACACAGACACACACACAGACACACACACACAGATACACACACAGACACACACAGACACACACAGGCACACACACAGACACACACACAGACACACACAGACACACACACACACACAGACACACACACACACAGACACACACACAGACACACACACAGACACACACACACACAGACACACACACAGACACACACACAGACACACACACACGGAGCGAGGGAGAATCGGCGCCCCCCCCTCCCCCCCGCCCCTCCCCCCTCCGCCTCGTCACAGGCGACGCAGCGCCCGAGCGGCACCCAGCAGACGCCTCTCCAGCTTGTGGTGGTGGTTGTGGTGGTTGTGGTTGTGGTGGTTGGTTTTGGTGGTGGTGGTGGTGGTTGTTGTTGTTGGTGGTGGTGGTGGGGTACGCGATGTGGTGGGGATTGTGAGCTGCGCATTTCGCGGTGAGTCCCTTCTCTTCACGCCCTTCACACACAGACACTCACACACACACAGACACACACACAGACACTCACACACACACAGACACACAGACACACACAGACACACACACACACACACAGACACTCACACACACACACACAGACACACACAGACACACACACACACACAGACACACACAGACACACACACACACAGACACACAGACACACACAGACACACACAGACACACACACACAGACACACAGACACACACACACACAGACACACACACACAGACACACACACACAGACACACACACAGACACACACACACAGACACACTCTCACACACACAGACACACACTCACACACAGAGACACACACACACAGAAACACACAGACACACACAGACACACACACACACACAGACACACACACACACAGACACACACAGACACACACACAGACACACACACAGACACACACAGACACACACTCACACACACACAGACACACACTCACACACACACAGACACACACTCACACACACAGACACACACACAGACACACACTCACACACACAGAGACACACACACACACAGACACACACACACACACTCTCACACACACTCACACACACAGAGAGACACACACACACAGACACACACACACACAGACACACACACTCACACACAGACACACACACTCACACACACAACAACAACAACAACAACCGCCATTCGCCACTAAGTGGCGGTGACGTCACCACGACGCTTGTGCCAGGCCATGTGCACCTTGAGGCCACGTGAAGTGTCGAACGCCCGCTGGCAGGAGGTCACGGGGCAGACCCAGGTGCCACGGGTCGACTGACCGAGATGACCGAGATGACTGGCTGATGCACCACCTGTGCCCCCTACTGTGCCAACTTGCTGTGCTTTAGCCACCCGGCGCTCCAGCACAGCAAGTTGGCACAGTAGGGGGCACACACACTCACACAGACACACACAGACACACAGACACACACACAGACACAGACACACACACAGACACACACACACAGACACACACACACACACAGACACACACACAGACACACAGACACACACACACAGACACAGCCCTGCCAGCTGATGCTGGTTTGTGGTGGTGGTGATGGGGGAGCGGTGGCGCAGCGGTTAGCGCGCTCCGCTGCGCTCACAAACACCGGGGGAGGTGCTCGGGTCGCGACCATCGTCACTGAACGTGCTGCTGGACGCGTCCTCCCCTAGGTAGACTCGGCCTCAAATGCGGTGTCGTTGAACATCGCCACTGGGGGAGACAAAGGCGGTCGGGCGTGGTGCTGCTGCTGCTGCTGCTGGTCACCCAGTAACATAGGCGCTGTCACTCGCTAAGGGCACTTGCCCCTACAGTCTGGTAAGGCTATACAGTACGAGGGATCTTTGTCTTTGAGTGGTGGTGGTGGTGGTGATGATGATGATGATGGTGGTGTTATTGGTGATGATGGTGGTGATGATGGTAATGGTGGTGTTTGTTGTTGTGATGGTGGTGGTGTTATTGGTGATGATGGTGATGTTGGTGGTATTGGTGATGGTGGTGGTGATGTTGATGATGTTGATGGTGGTGATGATGGTAATGATGGTGGTGATGATGGTGGTGGTAATGATGGTGGTGGTGATGTTGATGGTGGTGATGATGGTAATGGTGGTGTTTGTTGTTGTGATGGTGGTGGTAATGATGATGGTGGTGTTATTGGTGATGATGGTGATGTTGGTGGTATTGGTGATGGTGGTGGTGATGTTGATGGTGGTGATGATGGTAATGATGGTGGTGATGATGGTGGTGGTAATGATGGTGGTTGTGATGTTGATGGTGGTGGTGATGTTGATGGTGGTGATGATGGTAATGATGGTGGTGATGATGGTGACGGTGGTGATAATGGTGGTGATGATGATCGTGATGATGATGGCAGCAGTGATGACGATGTTGCTGCTGATGATGACGGATGGGGGGGTGGTGATGATGATGATGGTGGTAGTGATGGTGGTAACTGTGTTAGTGATGATGATGACAGTGGGAATGGTGATTCTGGTGGTGATGATGATGATGGTGGCAACTGTGTTAGTGATGATGATGACAGTGGGAGTGATAGTAATGATGGTGATGATGGTAGTGATGGTAGTGATGGTGATAGTTGTGAGTGTGTTAGTGACGGTGGTGATGGTGGTGATGATGGTGGTGGTGATGATAGTGATGATGGTGGTGATGGTGATGATGGTGGTGATGGTGGTGATGATGGTGGTGATGGTGACGATGATGATGGTGATGATGGTGGTGATGATGGTGATGATGGTGGTGATGGTGGTGATGATGGTGGTGATGGTGTTGATGGTGTTGATGATGGTGGTGATGGCGGTGATAGGTGATGATGGTGATGATGATGGTAGTGATGATGATGATGGTGATGATGGTGGTGGTGATGATGATGGTGATGATGGTAGTGGTGATGATGGTGGTGGTGATGATGGTGACGATGGTGGTGGTGATGATGATGGTGATGATGGTGGTGATGATGGTGGTGGTGATGATGGTGGTGATGATGATGGTGGTGGTGATGATGGTGGTGATGATGGTGATGGTGGTGGTGATGGTGGTGATGGTGGTGATGGTGGTGGTGATGATGGTGGTGATGATGGTGATGGTGATGATGGTGGTGGTGATGATGGTGATGGTGGTGGTGATGGTGGTGATGATGGTGATGGTGGTGGTGATGATGGTGATGGTGGTGGTGATGGTGGTGATGATGGTGATGATGGTGGTGGTGATGGTGGTGGTGATGATGGTGGTGATGATGGTGGTGGTGATGATTATGGTGATGATTATGGTGATGATGATGGTGGTGATAACGGTGGTTAAATGGTGTTGATGATGGTGGTGATGATGGTGTTGATGATGGTGGTGATGATGGTGATGATGGTAGTGATGGTAGTGATGGTGATGATGATGGTGGTGATGATGGTGGTGATGATGATGGTGGTGATGATGGTGACGATGGTGGTAGTGTTGATGGTGGTGATGATAGTGATGGTGATGATGGTGACGATGATGGTGATGATGATGATGGTGATGATGATGGTGGTGATGATGGTGATGATGATGATGGTGGTGATGGTGATGATGGTAACGATGGGAGTGATGATGGTGGTGATGGTGATGATGGTAGTGATGGTGGTGATGGTGATGATGGTGGTGATGATGATGGTGACGATGGTGGTAGTGATGGTGGTGATGATGGTGATAACTGTGAGTGTGAGTGTGTTAGTGATAATGATGGTAGTAATGATGATGGTGATGGTGGTGATGATGGTGACGATGATGGGAGTGATGTACCTCATCCTCAGTCATTCATTCCTCGCGTACAACCTCGCGCCATCGCTGTGAGCGTCGCGCTTACTCAGGGAATGAAGCACGGATGGTGAATGAGTCATGGAGAGGGGGGGGTGATACAGGAGGGAATGAATCGGCGAGTGAATGAGTTAGTGGGTGATGCAGGAAGTGAAGTGGTAAACGGGCGAATGATTCGGTGAATGAATCCGCGAATGAGTCAATTCGCTGAATGAGTTATTGATTCAATTCGTGAGTTCAATGGTGAGTGAATGATTCAGTGAGTGAACGAGTTAGTGGGCGATTCGGTGAATTAATCCATGAATGAGTTAATTGTCTGAACGAGTGATTCACTGAGTACGTTATTTAGTGAGTGAATGATTCAATGAATGAGTTAATTGTTGAACGACTCGTTTAGTCATTCAATTCGTGAGTTCATCGGTGAGTGAATGATCCAGTGAACGAATGAGTGATTCGGTGAAGTAACCCATGAATGAGTTAATTGTCTGAAGGAGTGATTCACTGAGTACGTTATTTAGTGAGTGAAGGATTCAATGATTAAGTTAATTGTTGAACGACTTATTTAGTCATTCCATTCGTGAGTTCAACGGTGAGTAAATGATCCAGTGAATGAATGAGTGAGTGATTCTGTTAATTAATCCACGAATGAGTTAATTGTTGAACGACTCGTTTAGTCATTCAACTCGTGAGTTCAACGGTGAGTGAATGATCCGGTGAGTGAATGAGTTCACAGTGTAAGGAGCGATGGAGCTCACGGTTGGATGAATGACTCGGCGAGTGAGTGAAGTTCGCAATGAGTCGTTCAGGACGTGACCGATTCGGTGAGTGAATCATTCAGTGAGTGAATGAGTGAGTCGTTGTTTCATCGAGTGAACGACTCAATTTGGGCAAATGATGGAATGGAGAGTGCCAACAACACTTCTAGATTTCAACCGTGATGATGGTTACAACCGTAATGATGGTTACACACCATGCAAAAAAGACTTAACTACACTTATTTGGTCCATCTTATTTGACAGACAACTATTACAGGTTATTGATAGACAGCCAGGCTTGTTTTACCATGTTTAGTTGTTTTCTTTTTTCACACTATTGTTATGTAGGCCAGGCTTAGTCACAAACCGTACCTCTCCATAACAAAGGCTCAGCCTTTTGTTATGCAAGTCTATTCTTAGTCTTAAGCCTCACCTTACCATATTAATAAAAAGTGTGCCTTTCTTGGCCCTTCCCCTCTCCAACCATTATATAAACGGAGTGGTAGCTCTTGTAATCTCTCATTTACTTGATGCAGCTGTCGTGGCTGTGACGGTTCCACCTGAAGACGGAAGCTTGTGTTGCCTCCGAAACGTCGTGATTTTTATTTTTATTTTATTTTACGTTTATTAATTTTAATGTTTTACCTACGTGACTTTACCGAAAAAAACCTATGAATATGCCAACAACAAAACGGATCAACGTGAAGTAAGAATGAACGAGTGAGAGATTCACTGAGTTTCATCGTTTTCATATGAACGACTTCGTAGTAGTTAGCAGTGGGCAATATTCACGTTCAAACTTAATTTGGAGCTTTCGTGACTGCAGGAATTACTCTGTGGTTCTTTCGGTAAAGTCACGTATGAAGATAAAATAATAAATTAAACACTAGCATACGACGTTTCGATTGCATCACAAGCAATCGTCATCAGGTACAAATGAAATAGAAACACAAATCCGGTTTTATTGCCAGAGAGGGTACAAACTAATTCTGGTTTCGTCCATCGGGGTTGTTACAAGTTTCAAGATTGACGCTCCATCTCTCTCCTCCGTCTCTTCTTGTCCGCAGGAGTGGAGTTGTGGAGAGGGAGGGGGCTCGCTCCACCCCACCGCATCTAACGAGGAGGACAGAGACACACACAGACACACACAGACACAGCCACGCACACAGATCACTGCTTTTTGTGTTTAGTTTGATGTCCTTCCCTCACACCTCCGATTAGTACGATTGGCTACGTACGGTGCGAAAGAAGTCCAGCGTACACACACAGACAAGACACACACAGACAAGACACACACAGACACACACGGACACCCACGGACGGACGGACGGACACACAGAGAGGGAGCGAGGCTCCGAGTGAGCGGTGCGTGATGGAGGCGATTTGGGTCTACCAGTTCCGTCTCATCCTCGTGGGGGACTCCACGGTGGGGAAGTCCTCGCTGCTCAAGGTGAGGCTGTTACGGCTCCACGGGGGATCTTTGTGTGATGCCCTCATCGCGTGTCCATTTGGCTGCTGCGTAATAACGACATTATCAGTGGCGTAGTAACGACATCAGTGGCATAGTAACGATAGTATCAGTGACGTAGTAACTACATTCCTTCTTGATGGTTTCCACCATGTAGATCTCAGACATTCCTTCTTGATGGTTTCCACCGTGTAGATCTCAGACATTCCTTCTTGATGGTTTCCACCGTGTAGATCTCAGACATTCCTTCTTGATGGTTTCCACCGTGTAGATCTCAGACATTCCTTCTTGATGGTTTCCACCGTGTAGATCTCAGACATTCCTTCTTGATGGTTTCCACCTTGTAGATCTCCAAAAGGCGGCGATGTCGTCCACCTACAGTAGCTCCCCCTTATGTCCCCGCTCTTCCACGCCCCGGAAACTTCCAGCACTTTCTCCCGGTAGATGCTTCCAGCAGACTCCACCTTCTTGTACTTCCCTTCTCGAACCTTCCCTCCTACAGGACCCTGCACCTGTTTGCACCCCATCTCCACTGACCCCACGAGAACCATTTGCCTTGTACAGTACCCTACATTGAATTTCGATTTAAAGCTTTCGTGACTGCAGGGATTCATCTTCTTGGTTCTTTCGGTAAAGTCATCACGTAGAATGGAAATAATAAAATAATAAAATAAAACATTATAAAATAATTCTCACGACGTTTCGGCCACAACGCAAGCAGCCGTCCGCAGGTGAAGAACATGTCTGTCGGGGAGACAGCGTCTGAATTCAGACGCTGTCTACCCTACATTAGTAGTAGGAGTGGTAGATAACGCAGCCTCCACCAATTGCCATAATCCCCATCATCATCATCGTCAACAACTCACGGTCTCGAACATTTCACGCTGTAGGTGGGGGGGGGGGCAAACTCTCCTGGTCTTTGCAAAAATGCAGCCGCCCACTAATAGCTCCGTATTTGTCAGGAGTGGTTAGAATGAGCTCTTTGCAATCTTTACGTTACGAAATGGGACGTTTTTCTAAAATCCTTTATATTAAGTTCACTCGCTTGCTTGCGCGCTTACGACCGTGCAAATCTTTCGGTCGTTTTTTAACCCACTTCCCGTGATCCAATCGAGCTGACGTTTTGCAACACAGACTCGTTGTGCGTGACAATTTATTTTCGTGAACATTTTTTTTTCCATAACTTTACACTTTTTAGGAATTTTTTTTATATTCAATTACCAATTGCTTCATGGTGACAGGCAATCATCTGATCCATAGGTGGCAGCCATCTCAAGCCAGAGGACGAGAGGACTCTAGCCGCCACGCATATGAAGGATTTACAGTGAAAAACTTTGTCTTTACGGGTTAATTTTTTGCCATTATGAAAAAATAAGAGTAGGTTTCATACTACTCTTTGCTTTTTAGGGTAAAGTCACGTGGGTAAAAAATAAAATAAATGAAAACAACTAAATTAAATCACGACGTTTCGGGTGCAACACAATCGTCCTTCTTCATGTGGGGAGAACTTAGCGAAAGCACAACCACTTAAGTGTGTCGTTAAGTGTGTCTCACACACTTAAGCACTATGAGACATCTCCTTTACCAGTGGCAAAATATAGTAGTAGGTTTTTACCCTTTAAACTGGTACAAAAACTGACACCTTTATACAAGGCATCATGTTTGCAATAACCACAAAACAAGCAGTCAAAATCCAAACAAAAAAGAAACAACTCTGATAATGATATGCACTGTCCTTGAAGTTGATTGGTCCACACCCAAGACAGCTTTTCTTAGAGCCTAGCCTCCAAAAGGCGTCATCTGGTCCAAGACCAATGTTGCATTGTGGCCGAAACGTCGTGAGAATTAGATTTTATTATGTTTTATTTTTATTATTTTATTATTTCCCTTCTACGTGACTTTACCGAAAGAACCCAGAAGATGAATCCCTGCAGTCACGAAAGCTTTAAATCGAAATTTTCTATGTTTGTTTTCTCATTCATTCGTACCTGACGATGGTTGCTTGTGTTGCAATCGAAACGTCGTACACACACACGTCCACACACACGTCCACACACACACACACGTCCACACACACACACACGTCCACACACACACGTCCACACACACGTCCACACACACGTCCACACACACACACGTCCACACACACACACGTCCACACACACACACACACGTCCACACACACACACACGTCCACACACACGCACACGTCCACACACACACACACACGTCCACACACACGCACACGTCCACACACACACACACGTCCACACACACACACACGTCCACACACACGCACACACACGTACACACACGTCCACACACGCGCAGAGGTTCACGGAGGGCAAGTTCGTGGACATCTCGGACCCCACGGTGGGTGTGGACTTCTTTGCGCGCCTCGTGGAGATCGAGCCGGGCAAGCGGATCAAGCTGCAGCTGTGGGACACGGCGGGACAGGAGCGCTTCCGGTGAGAGGCTCACCACCGCACGCGGCACACACCACATAGACCACACACACCGCACACACCACATAGACCACACACCACACCGCACACACCGCACACACCACATAGACCACACACCACACACACACCGCACACACCGCACACACCACATAGACCACACACACCGCACACACCACATAGACCACACACCACACACACACCGCACACACCGCACACACCACATAGACCACACACCACACACACACCGCACACACCGCACACACCACATAGACCACACACACCGCACACACCACATAGACCACACACCACACACACCGCACACACCACATAGACCACACACACCACATAGATCACACACCACATAGACCACACACACCGCACACACCACACGCCGCACACACCACACACACCACACACACCACACAGATCACACACACCGCACACACCACACGCCGCACACACCACACACACCACACACACCACATAGACCACACACACCGCACACACCACACGCCGCACACACCACACACACCACACACACCACATAGACCACACACACCACACACTACACACACCGCACACACCACATATACCACACACCGCACGCTACACACACCGCACACACCGCACACATCACATATACCACACACCGCACGTGGAACACACACCGCACACACCACACACTACACACACCGCACACACCACACACACCGCACACACCACATATACCACACACCGCACGTGGAACACACACCACACACACCGCACACACCGCGGCACACACCGCACGTGTCGCAAGTGTCGCACACACCACAGACACACACCGCACGCACCGCACACACAACACCCGGTGCTGGTGGTTGCCATGGTGGTCGCCATGGTGGTCGCCATGGTGGTTGCCATGGTGGTCGCCACGGTGGTTGCCATGGTGGTCGCCATGGTGGTTGCCATGGTGGTTGCCATGGTGGTCGCCACGGTGGTTGCCATGGTGGTCGCCATGGTGGTCGCCATGGTGGTTGCCATGGTGGTCGCCATGATGGTTGCCATGGTGGTCGCCATGGTGGTTGCCATGGTGGTCGCCATGATGGTTGCCACGGTGGTCGCCATGGTGGTTGCCATGGTGGTCGCCATGATGGTCGCCATGGTGGTTGCCATGATGGTTGCCACGGTGGTTGCCATGGTGGTTGCCATGATGGTCGCCACGGTGGTTGCCATGGTGGTCGCCATGATGGTCGCCACGGTGGTTGCCATGATGGTTGCCACGGTGGTTGCCATGGTGGTCGCCATGATGGTTGCCATGGTGGTCGCCATGATGGTCGCCATGGTGGTCGCCACGATGGTTGCCATGGTGGTTGCCATGGTAGTCGCCATGGTGGTTGCCAGGGTGGTCGCCATGATGGTTGCCATGGTGGTCGCCATGATGGTTGCCATGGTGGTCGCCATGGTGGTCGCCATGGTGGTCGCCATGGTGGTCGCCACGATGGTTGCCATGGTAGTCACCACGATGGTTGCCACGGTATATTGTTATGGGGGGTGACGGCGAATAAATGACGACGTCCGTTGTTGTTATTGTGACGTCGGCGGCGACGGTTGGACGTCACGTGCCCCTCCCCCAACCCCCCCGCCCCTCCCCCCCGCCCCCCCCACGCACGCGGCAGCTCCATCACGCGCTCCTACTACCGCAACTCTGTGGGCGGCATGCTGGTGTTCGACATCACGAACCGGCGGTCGTTTGAGCACGCCAGGGACTGGCTGGAGGAGGCGAGGATGCACACGCAGCCGTCGCACATCGTCTTCATGCTGGTGCGGGGCGCAAACAACACTCGCCACCACCGCTCGCCACCACCACTCGCCACCACCACTCGCCACCACCACTCGCCACCACCACTCGCCACCACCACTCGCCACCACCACTCGCCACCACCACTCGCCACCACCACCACCACCACCGCCATCATGATAGCCGCCAACAACACTCGCCACCACCACCATCGTGATGATAGCTGCCACCACCACTCACCACCACCACCATGATAGCTGCTCCCACCACTCACCACCACCACCGTGATAGCTGCTACCACCACTCACCACCACCATCATGATAGCTGCCACCACCACTCACCACCACCATCATGATAGCTGCAACCACCACTCGCCACCATGACCACCACCAACCACCGCCACAACCTTTTTCTGTTCTTGGTTCTTTCGGCAAAGTCACGTAGAAGGGAGATAATGAAATAATACAAATAAAACACAATAAAATACAATTCTCACGACGTTTCGGCCACAACGCAAGCAGCCGTCCTCAGGTGCAGAACAGGTCTGTCGGAAAGACGGCGTCTGAATGGGCACCACCAAGCTTGGCAGCGTATATTTAAGCTGGGTTGGAGGGGATAAGGGGCGCCTTGACAAAAGAATTTGCATATCAACAGAGGAATTTAGCATATTTATGAGAAATGCAGATATGGGATTAGTCACTACTTGTGGAATGCGTAAGAGGTGGGGGGGGGGGGTCTCAAAGTCATGTTATGCCCGTGCATTCTGTAGGATTAGCAGCAACAAAGGGAGGAGGTAGGGTTAGCAGTAATAGAGGGAAGGAATGTTAATAGTAAGGAGCTGTAGAAGATGAATCCCTGCAGTCACGAAAGCTTTAAATCGAAATTACACCACCACAACCTTCACCTTTCGCGTTCCATTGCTTTTATGGCTTTATTTTGGTGATTTTCGAAAAGTTTTTTGGTTTGGCCATGTTTGTTTGTTGTAGTACGGAGTTAGACTGATGGCCTTAATCTAAGTTGTCTTGTGGTTGTTGTTGTTTGACTTTTATGGCTTTATTTCGGTGATTTTCGAAAAGTTTTTCGGTTTGGCCATGTTTGTTTGTTGTAGTACGGAGTTAGACTAATGGCCTTAATCTAAGTTGTCTTGTGGTTGTTGTTGTTTGACTTTTATGGGTTTATTTTGGTGATCTTCGAAAAGTTTTTCGGTTTGGCCATGTTTGTTTGTTGTAGTACGGAGTTAGACTAATGGGCTTAATCGAAGTTGTCTTGTGGTTGTTGTTGTTTGACTTTTATGGCTTTATTTCGGTGATTTTCGAAAAGTTTTTCGGTTTGGCCATGTTTGTTTGTTGTAGTACGGAGTTAGACTAATGGCCTTAATCTAAGTTGTCTTGTGGTTGTTGTTGTTTGACTTTTATGGGTTTATTTTGGTGATCTTCGAAAAGTTTTTCGGTTTGGCCATGTTTGTGTTGTTGTAGTACGGAGTTAGACTAATGGGCTTAATCGAAGTTGTCTTGTGGTTGTTGTTGTTGTTTGACTTGCATCCCACTGGGATTTTTGCACACAGCGTTGGTGTACGGTGATTTTTTTCTGCAATATTTTGCTGTCTTTTCTTGGATTTTCTGTTTGCACTTAGTCACATATTCACTTTAAGATGTTTTTGTTCATGTTTTTTTTTCTGTTTGTTGCACCCGATTCAAGAGCCGAATGGCTCACAGGGCTACACCTAATCAATGAACTTTTAACTTTATTTTATTATGTTTAATTTTTGTTATTTTATTATTTCCATTCTACGTGACTTTACCGAAAGAACCAAGAAGAAGAACTTTGAACTTTGTGTCCACAGCTGCCGCCGCCGCCACTCACCGCACTTGCCCCAGCAGCAGCCCACCAGGGGTGGTGAACCTTTACCTTTACCTCTACGCCCCCCTCTCTCCCGGGGTAGGTGGGCCACAAGAGTGACCTGTCGGAGCAGCGTCGCCAGGTGGAGCGCAGCGAGGCGGAGCGCTTCGCGGCTCAGCATGGCCTGCGCTACGTGGAGACCAGCGCGCGCGACGGGGACAACGTGGAGCGCGCCTTCACGCAGCTCACGGCCGACATCTACGCGCTGGTGCGCGCCGGACACATCCCCCTGCAGGACGGATGGGAGGGCGTCAAGAGCGGCTTCGTGCCCAACACGGTGCACTCGTCGGACGAGGCGCCACGGGCACGCGTCTGCTGGTGCTAGCGTCTGCTGGTGCTAGCACGGGCCTCACCCTCACCCCCCTTCCGTTACACAGATAACCACGGATATCCACGCACATCGCCACACAGATACCTACGCTCATCGCCACACACTCACACACACACACACCAACCCACGCACACCGCCACCCACTCACACTGCCACACACTCACACCCCCACACCTACCCACGCACATCGCCACACACTCACACCCCCACACACCCATCTACCTACCAACCCACACACACCACCACCCACTCACACCCCCACTCACCCACCCACTCACACCCACCAACCTATGCACACCACCACCCACTCACACCCCCACCCACCAACCCACACACACCCCCACACACCCACCCACCAACCCACGCACACCATCACCCACTCACACACCCCACACCTACTCATGCACACTACTACCCACTCACACCCCCATCCACCCACCCATGCACACCACCACACACTCACACCCCCACACCCCCACCTACCTACCACCACACACCAACCCACTTGCACCCGACCCAACCCACCCTCGTTAGACCCCCAACTCGAGAACCCCCGTAATAGCCGCGGAATCACATCATCAT
This sequence comes from Lampetra fluviatilis, assembly GCF_964198595.1. NCBI lineage: Eukaryota > Metazoa > Chordata > Hyperoartia > Petromyzontiformes > Petromyzontidae > Lampetra > Lampetra fluviatilis. The sequence goes on from NC_136329.1 coordinate 8,852,375, forward strand.
CATCACCATCGTCGTCATCATCGTCGTCGTCGTCATCATCGTCGTCATCACCATCATCGTCGTCATCGTCGTCGTCATCGCACTGCTCTCAAACCCAACCCAATGGTTTCAAATATTGTGGAGGCCCTCACACTCGCACACTGATCACGACGACGACGGTGACGATGACGACGTCTCGTCGTCGAAAGCGCCAACCCCCCCCCACCCAACCCTGCCCCTCGCCTCTGAAAGTGAGCGAAGAGCCGCTGGGGGTTAGAGAGACGGTGGTTCTTCTTCACCGGATCACGCGAGGCATGGCCAGGTTTTCTTTTAGAAGGTAAATCATCGCAAACACACAAGCTAGGCACAGGGCAACGTCAGTACCGACCTGTTAGTTTCACCTTAAGCCTCTGCGTGTTTGTTCCAGAGGTCGCAAATGGGTTTTGATCCCTTACCCGTACCCGGCCGCACCAGGGTCGCAAATGGGAACCCGTACCCGGCCGGGTACGGGTAGCCGTTCCCTACCCCTACCCGTACCCTACCCGAAATGAGTGACAAAAAGTTACTCACCAGTGACTCACGGCCTACCCGTACCCGTACCCGGCCACACCAGGGTCAGAAATGGGTACCCGTACCCTACCCGTACCCGTACCCTACCCGAAATGAGTGACAAACGGCTACTCACCAGAGACTCACGGCCTACCCGTACCCGGCCGCACCAGGGTCGCAAACGGGTAGCCGGGTATGGGGTAGGGTACGGGTATCGGGTACCCGGTTGCGACCTCTGTGTGTTTGTTCACACTGCAGCGACGATTGACAGCCCAAGGGGTGCAAGGCCGCAGTCGGGGTGAACAGACGTCGGGGTCAGGGGGTCACTGCCCATGCTCTCTACGTCGTCCCGTTCCGTCCAACCGCACCCACCACTAAACCCACCACTAAACCCACCACCGCACCCACCACTAAACCCACCCACCACCGCACCCATCCACCAGCCCACCCATCCACCAACCGCACCCACCACTAAACTCACCAGCCCACCCATCCACCAACCGCACCCACCACTAAACTCACCAGCCCACCCATCCACCAACCACACCCACCACCGCGTCGCTAGGCAGTCTTTAGCAGCTTTCTCTGTCTCACCCCAAGACAGACCCATGGTCTCTAGTTAGTCTAGAACGGTGTGTTGCTAGGCAGTCTTTAGCAGATTTCTCTGTCTCACCCCAAGACAGACCCATGGTCTCTAGTTGGTCTAGAACGGTGTGTTGCTAGGCAGTCTTTAGCAGCTTTCTCTGACTCACCCCAAGACAGGCCCATGGTCTTTAGTTGGTCTAAAACGGTGCCTCGCTAGGCAGTCTTTAGCAGCTCTCTCTGCCTCACCCCAAGACAGGCCCATGGTCTTTAGTTGGTCTAGAACGGTGCGTTGTCAGGCAGTCTTTAGCAGCTTTCTCTGCCTCACCCCAAGACAGGCCCATGGTCTCTAGTTGGTCTAGAACGGTGCCTCGCTAGGCAGTCTTTAGCAGCTTTCTCTGCCTCACCCAAGACAGGCCCATGGTCTTTAGTTGGTCCAGAACGGAGCGACGCTAGGCAGTCTTTAGCAGCTTTCTCTGCCTCACCCCAAGACAGGCCCATGGTCTCTAGTTGGTCTAGAACGGTGCGTTGCTAGGCAGTCTACGGCCTGCCCCATGGTCTCTTCTCTCGTGGTGTCCACCGTGGGGGAGTTTTCGCCACGGACTCAGCGGGTTCCATCCTCAGCACGTGTCCCAGAGTCTTTCTCCCTGTTCTGTCCTACGTCTTCAATTGGTCTCGATGTTACAGGTTCCGGTTCGAAATCTTGTTTGCCAGGAGATATTTCTCCTTAGGCAGTTGTTGTGAAAGGTTCATAGGGGGGAGGTCATGTCTGCCTATCAAGGGTGGGGGGGGGTTAATTACTGTCGTTTTAAATTAATGATCAAATCGTTTAAGATATTTATTTATTGTCGTTTTAAATTAATGAATTATCAAATCGTTTTGAATATTTATGTTATTTATTATTATTTTTTGTACTTTTTAAAACGCGATGTCGGTGGTGGAGTTTAACTTTTAAGTTAGGAGTCAACTGTCCCAAACAACATCCCTTACTTCGTAGTCCAGTAAGTCCCGGGTTGCCGAAGACCCCCGGGGACTTACGGAGATTCTTCCTTAGGGAAATGCCCCCCGCCCCCCCATGAGTCGCGTTAAACAAAAACAAAAAACGAAACACGCCTAAAACGTCCGCGTTAGTTAGGCGAGCGCAAAGTAGTGCGGCGCGGATGAACACCGCGGAGCGAGGAGGCGTAAGTCGGCCGACCGCCTCACGCCTCGTCGCTCCGCCAAAACGCCACCCTCACCGAGCTTCGGCAGGATGAAGGGAATTCGGATTTTTACAGGTGGGAACAACAGGTTCCACACTGCCCACCAGGGATTATTTGTCTGTCTGTCTGTCGTGCATAGCCGCGTGACACGGATCGCACGAATGCGCTGTCCAACCAAGCTCCTACCTGTCCACTCCGAATGAACATGTTTGTTTGTAGCGTTGCGGAGATTGTTTTCCTTTTGTAGCATTGCATCATCGTTCGTTCCCTGGATGCACGAGTTTAATAATGGTGGGGGGGGGGGGGGTGTAGTGTTTGGGTAGATATTCGGTGGAATTAAAGAATCGTGGGAGGTGCGGGGAGCAATATGATGTGGGCAGCGATAGAAAATGGGCGACGGCGCGACACGGCGCCGGGAGAAAACGAACCCGGCTATCGGGTAGTAGGGGAGGCCACAACTATTGCCGGCTCTGGGATGTTTATCGATAATTTTCAGGGGGTGGAGGGGAGATTTGTTTAGTTTCCGACACGCGGAAAATCCTGGGTTACGGATCGTTCTGGAGAACCTAACCCTTGCGTGAGCCGGGGACTGCCCCAATTAAGCCGACAGTGGAAAAGCCCCATTGGAACCTCGAGCTCTCATACTCTGATGGTGCGTTGTCTTTGAGTTGTGCGCCTTTTGGCGTCATCTGGTCCAACACCATGTGAGACTAGGCTCTAAGGAAAGCTGTCTCGGGTGTGGACCAATCAACTTCAAGGACAGTGCATACATTATCAGAGTTGTGTTTTTTGTTTGCATTATGACTGCAGGTATTGTGGTCTATGCAAACATGACTCCTTGTAAAAAGGTGTCAGTTTTGTTGCCAGATAGAAGGGTAAAAAAACAATTATCGGTGGAAAAGCCGTTGACGATGAACGAAATTTCATTGTTTTTTTTTTCTTTTCCATCCACCACGCGCGGTTATTTTGTTTCGAAGGCCACATCGTCCCCTGTCCTGGAGCCGCGGGATATGCCCCGTCCACCACGAGTTGGCCCAGCGGCAGGCCAGGCCACGTGCGGGTGGGGTAGCGCCATCCTCCTACCAACGTCGAACGGTCATCTCGAATCTGGAGCGTCGCCGCCGCCGGTCGAAACGAACGTTCGTGTCTCGTTCGTCGTTGAAGCCCCCCGGCGAGTAGCTCAGTGGTGGAGCTTCCCGATGAGACCCCGGGTTGGCGAAACGTCGGGCGCCGGAGTTCGCTCGCTTTGCACGTGGCTCGAGCGAGAGGCCGAGGGGCTGGAAGGCCACTTCGTTGAGACGCGGAAACAAGGGGCACTGTTTGTTGATGTTTTTGGAGCCGTTTCTTTGAACGCATCGACGCGATTTCTCGTCGGTGGGTCACGGAGTTCGTCCCGGTCGCTCCCAACACGACTGACCGAGCGACTGACCGAGCGAGTCCACTCCACCCTGCTCCTCCTTGACAAACGACCCAATCGTAAGCGCCCCTTCCCCACGTTGCGGTGAGACCACATTGTTACCTGTAATTGTTGATTCTGTAAAACAAAAAAATAACGATAATACTAATTTAGAGTAACGTTTTTGCGTGTAAATTAAAGCGATTCAAGCCCCCCATTACGTTGGCTCTGTGTGTGCATTCTTTTTCTGTTTCAATTGCCACGAATTCCACTCGACGACAACTTCGTCGTACATCGAGAGAGGACCGCAGAACTTGGGCAACCTCATCGCCACCACCGCTGTGGAGGGGGGGACGTGGCGGATTGACGCGGGCAGGAAGATGCAAGAGTCGTGTGTGCATGCGCCCCTGGCGGGGGGTCTGCAATGTGACCCGAAAAAGAATCTGCTCCCCAGCGAACGTTTGCCCTCCTCGGAGGGCATTTCATGAGCGACCGTGAAGATCTACGTCGGTTTTGTTTCCCCCCCCTTTAGCCACACGGCACGCACGGACGCTGGCCACGCGTCTTGATTTAAAGCTTTCGTGACTGCAGGAAACCATCTTCTGTGGTTCTTTCGGTAAAGTCCACGTGGGTAGAAAAACTACATTGTGTTTTTTTCGGTAAAGTCACGTAGGTCCGCGTGGAGGGGATTCATTCTAGATTTGAAGCTTTCGTGACTGCAAGGATTACATCGTGCTACCAGGTGCGAAGGCGGCCTCAACGTGAGCTGCAGTGGAGCTCTTCGCTTGTCACAAGCGAACTCCCCGTCACAAATGAAAGCAGCTCTACCGAGCCGGAGGTCCAATATCGCCATCGCTCGCTCGTGGCCAATTGTCGGCGGAGCTTCTGTTCAGCCGCCCGCTCTATTCCCCGCCGATGAGTTGCGTTGCCTATTGAAGCGAGGCAAAAATTCCAAGATACAAGTTCTAAAATACAACTTCTTGGTTCTTTCGGTAAAGTCACGTAGAATGGAAATAATAAAATAATAAAAATAAGGCAGCCCCGAGCCAGAGCCGTCGCTCCCGGCGGCTCTGGCTCGCCTGAGCCACGGTCAGCGCAGCCCCGAGCCCGAGCCGAGCCGTGGCCGAGAACCCGGGGCCCCGAATAGTCTGAGAGGCGCGTCACAGGCAGAGGCGCTACTCTGGACACAAACGCAGCAGCAGTAGTAGCAGTAGTAGCAGCAGTAGTAGCAGTAGCAGCAGGGGTGCTACTCTGGACACAAACACAGCAGTAGTAGCAGTAGTAGTCGCAGTAGTAGTAGCAGCAGCAGCAGTAGCAGCAGCAGTAGCAGCAGCAGCAGCAGTAGTAGCAGTAGTAGCAGCAGTAGCAGTAGTAGCAGCAGCAGTAGCAGCAGTAGTAGCAGCAGTAGTAGTAGTAGCAGCAGTAGCAGCAGCAGTAGTAGCAGCAGCAGTAGTAGCAGCAGTAGTAGTAGTAGCAGCAGTAGCAGCAGCAGTAGTAGCAGCAGTAGCAGCAGCAGCAGCAGTAGTAGTAGCAGCAGCAGCAGTAGTAGCAGCAGTAGCAGCAGTAGTAGTAGCAGCAGTAGCAGCAGCAGTAGTAGTAGCAGCAGCAGTAGTAGTAGCAGTAGTAGTAGCAGGGGCAGCAGTAGCAGCAATAGTAGCAGCAGTAGTAGTAGCAGCAGCAGCAGTAGTAGTAGTAGCAGGGGCAGCAGTAGCAGCAATAGTAGCAGCAGGGGCAGCAGGGGCGACAACACACGGAGACGCTTCGAGCGGCCAAACTCAACTTTATTGTTCTCGCTCCGGCGCCGGCCTGCCCCACATGTGACGAGCAGACCGGGCACAACAATCACGGCCACAACCGTCACGGCACAACCAGCACGGCACAACCGTGCCAGTGAAATAAGGGGGAGTGCTGCGCGTGAAAGGGGGGGTGAGAGGAGGGGCGAGAGGAGGGGCGAGAGGGGGGGCGAGAGGGGGGGGGGGGCGAGCATAAGGGGGGTGGCGGGCATGAGGGGGGGGGCGTGAGGTGGGGGGCGTGAGGGGGGGGCGTGAGGGGGGGTGAGCGGGAAGGGGGTAAGGGGGGGTAAGGGGGGGGCAAGAGGGGGATGTTGAGACAGGGAGTGGGAGGGTTGAGAGGGGGCGAGAAGGGGAGGGGGGGCAAGAGGGGGGGGTAAGGGGGGGGGGGTGAGCGGCAAGACCACGTGGAGAGGCAAGCCACGTGGGCCACACCCTGACCACGGTGGCCACACCCTGACCACGCGGGCCACACCCTGACCACGGTGGCCACACCCTGACCACGCGGGCCGCGTGACCGGTGGCGGTGGCGGTGACGCTGACGCAGGCCGAGCCCTGCCTTGTGGCGGCAGGAGAACAAGTCGTCATAATTTAAAGCGCTGGAGGAAGCAGACCCGGACACACGGCTGCCATCCTCCCGTGGGTGGTGGGGGGGGTCGTTGTCTAGGCGGGGGGGGGGGGGTCGTTGTCTAGGCGACGGGGGCGTTGTCTAGGTGATGTCTAGGTGATGGCGTTGTCTAGGCGGTGGCGTTGTCTAGACGGTGGCGTTGTCTAGGCGGTGGCGTTGTCTAGGCGACGGGGGCGTTCTTTAGGCGACGGGGGGCGTTGTCTAGGTGATGGCGTTGTCTAGGCGACGGTGGCGTTGTCTAGGCGACGGTGGCGTTGTCTAGGTGATGGCGTTGTCTAGGTGGTAGTGTTGTCTAGGCGATGGCGTTGTCTAGGCGACGGTGGCGTTGTCTAGGCGGTGGCTTTGTCTAGGCGACGGTGGCGTTGTCTAGGCGGTAGCGTTGTCTAGGCGACGGTGGCGTTGTCTAGGCGACGGTGGCGTTGTCTAGGCGACGGTGGCGTTGTCTAGGCGACGGTGGCGTTGTCTAGGCGACGGTGGCGTTGTCTAGGTGGTGACGTTGTCTAGGCGACGGTGGCGTTGTCTAGGCGGTAGCGTTGTCTAGGCGACGGTGGCGTTGTCTAGGCGACGGTGGCGTTGTCTAGGCGACGGTGGCGTTGTCTAGGCGACGGTGGCGTTGTCTAGGCGACGGTGGCGTTGTCTAGGCGACGGTGGCGTTGTCTAGGCGACGGTGGCGTTGTCTAGGCGGTGGCGTTGTCTAGGCGACGGTGGCGTTGTCTAGGCGGTGGCTTTGTCTAGGCGACAGTGGCGTTGTCTAGGCGGTAGCGTTGTCTAGGCGACGGTGGCGTTGTCTAGGCGACGGTGGCGTTGTCTAGGCGACGGTGGCGTTGTCTAGGCGACGGTGGCGTTGTCTAGGTGGTGACGTTGTCTAGGCGGTGGCGTTGTCTAGGCGACGGGGGCGTTGTCTAGGCGACGGTGGCGTTGTCTAGGCGACGGGGGCGTTGTCTAGGCGACGGTGGCGTTGTCTAGGCGACAGTGGCGTTGTCTTGGTGGTGACGTTGTCTAGGCGGTGGTGTTGTCTAGGCGACGGTGGCGTTGTCTAGGCGACAGTGGCGTTGTCTTGGTGGTGACGTTGTCTAGGCGGTGGCGTTGTCTAGGCGACGGTGGCGTTGTCTAGGCGACAGTGGCGTTGTCTTGGTGGTGACGTTGTCTAGGCGGTGGCGTTGTCTAGGCGACGGTGGCGTTGTCTAGGCGACAGTGGCGTTGTCTTGGTGGTGACGTTGTCTAGGCGGTGGCGTTGTCTAGGCGACGGTGGCGTTGTCTAGGCGACAGTGGCGTTGTCTTGGTGGTGACGTTGTCTAGGCGGTGGCGTTGTCTAGGCGACGGTGGTATTGTCTAGGCGACGGTGCCTCCGCCCTGCTTGCTCTCCGCCTGCCTCCGCTTCACGTCCCAGTTGTAGACACGCGCCATGTCTGCCGCGTCGACCCCGCTCAGGAAGAACCACGACGTCGGGGGGAGGGGGGGGAGCATCCAGCGTAAGGTTGGGCTGGAGGCGGGGCTAGAGGGTTTAGAGGCGGGGCTAGAGGGATTAGAGGCGGGGCTAGAGTCGGGGCTAGAGGGTTTAGAGGCGGGGCTAGAGGGTTTAGAGGCGGGGCTAGAGGCGGGGCTAGAGGGTTTAGAGGCGGGGCTAGAGGATTTAGAGGCGGGGTTAGAGGGTTTAGAGGCGGGGCTAGAGGGTTTAGAGGCGGGGCTAGAGGCGGGGCTAGAGGGTTTAGAGGCGGGACTAGAGGGTTTAGAGGCGGGGCTAGAGGGTTAGAGGCGGGGCTAGAGGGATTAGAGGCGGGACTAGAGGGTTTAGAGGCGGGGTTAGAGGTTTAGAGGCGGGGCTAGAGGGTTAGAGGCGGGGCTAGAGGGTTTAGAGGCGGGGCTAGAGGGTTAGAGGCGGAGCTAAAGGGTTTAGAGGCGGGGCTAGAGGGTTTAGAGGCGGGTTTAGAGGTGGAGCTAGAGGGTTTACAGGCAGGGCTAGAGGGTGAGAGACGGGGCTAGAGGATTAGAGGCGGGTCTAGAGGGTTTAGAGGCGGGGCTAGAGGGTGAGAGACGGAGGGGGGGGGCTAGAGGCGGGGCTAGAGGGTTTAGAGGCGGGGCTAGAGGGTGAGAGACGGGGCTAGAGGATTAGAGGCGGGTCTAGAGGGTTTAGAGGCGGGGCTAGAGGGTGAGAGACGGAGGGGGGGGGCTAGAGGCGGGGCTAGAGGGTTTAGAGGCGGGGCTAGAGGCGGGGCTAGAGGGTTTAGAGGCGGGGCTAGAGGGTGAGAGACGGGGCTAGAGGGTTTAGAGGCGGAGCTAGAGGGTTTACAGGCAGGGCTAGAGGGTGAGAGACGGGGCTAGAGGATTAGAGGCGGGTCTAGAGGGTTTAGAGGCGGGGCTAGAGGGTGAGAGACGGAGGGGGGGGGGGGGCTAGAGGCGGGGCTAGAGGGTTTAGAGGCGGGGCTAGAGGCGGGGCTAGAGGGTTTAGAGGCGGGGCTAGAGGGTGAGAGACGGAGGGGGGGGGGGCTAGAGGCGGGGCTAGAGGGTTTAGAGGCGGGGCTAGAGGCGGGTCGAGAGGGTTTAGAGGCGGGGCTAGAGGGTTTAGAGGCGGGGCTAGAGGGTTTAGAGGCGGGGCTAGAGGCGGGGCTAGAGGGTTTAGAGGCGGGACTAGAGGGTTTAGAGGCGGGGCTAGAGGTTTAGAGGCGGGGCTAGAGGTTTAGAGGCGGGGCTAGAGGGATTAGAGGCGGGGCTGGAGGCGGGGCTAGAGGGTTAGAGGCGGGTGGATGAGTGGGTGGGTGAGTGGGTGGATCGATTAGTAGGTGTGTGAGTGGGTGAGTGGATGAGTGAGTCGGTAAGTGTGCAAATCAATGAGTAGGTGGGTAAGTAGATGAATGGGTCGATGGGTGAGTGAGAGGGTGAGTAGTAGGTGAGTGAGTGAGTAGTAGGTGATTGTGTGGGTGAGTGGATGAGTGAGTGAGTAGTAGGTGAGTGGGTGGGTGAGTAGTAGGTGATTGTGTGGGTGAGTGAGTGAGTGGGTGAGTGGGTGAGTAGTAGGTGGGTGAGTGGGTGAGTAGTAGGTGATTGTGTGGGTGAGTGAGTGAGTGGGTGAGTGGGTGAGTAGTAGGTGGGTGAGTGGGTGAGTAGTAGGTGATTGTGTGGGTGAGTGGGTGAGTGAGTAGTAGGTGGGTGAGTAATATGTGATTGTGTGGGTGAGTGGGTGAGTGTGTGAGTGAGTGGGTGAGTAGTAGGTGAGTGAGTAGTAGGTGGGTGAGTGGTAGGTGATTGTGTGGGTGAGTAGTAGGTGATTGTGTGGGTGAGTGGGTGAGTGTGTGAGTGAGTGGGTGAGTAGTAGGTGAGTGAGTAGTAGGTGGGTGAGTAATATGTGATTGTGTGGGTGAGTGGGTGAGTGGGTGATTGTGTGGGTGAGTAGTAGGTGGGTGAGTAGTAGGTGAGTGAGTAGTAGGTGATTGTGTGGGTGAGTAGTAGGTGATTGTGTGGGTGGGTGAGTGGGTGGGTGAGTAGTAGGTGGGTGAGTAGTAGGTGATTGTGTGGGTGAGTAGTAGGTGAGTGGGTGAGTGTGTGGGTGAGTGGGTGAGTGTGTGGGTGAGTGGGTGAGTAGTAGGTGAGTGGGTGAGTAGTAGGTGGGTGAGTGGGTGAGTGTGTGGGTGAGTGGGTGAGTAGTGGGTGAGTGAGTAGTAGGTGGGTGAGTGTGTGGGTGAGTGTGTGGGTGAGTGGGTGAGTAGTGGGTGAGTGAGTTGTAGGTGGGTGAGTGAGTAGTAGGTGGGTGAGTGTGTGGGTGAGTGGGTGAGTAGTAGGTGATTGTGTGGGTGAGTAGTAGGTGATTGTGTGGGTGAGTGGGTGGGTGAGTGGGTGATTGTGTGGGTGAGTGGGTGAGTAGTAGGTGGGGCAGTGGGTGTGTGGGTGAGTAGTAGGTGATTGTGTGGGTGAGTGGGTGAGTAGTAGGTGGGTGAGTAGTAGGTGGGTGAGTGGGTGAGTAATAGGTGATTGGGTGAGTGGGTGGGTGAGTGAGAGGGTGAGTGAGAGGGTGAGTGAGAGGGTGAGTGAGAGGGTGAGTGTGTGGGTGAGTGTGTGGGTGAGTGAGTGTGTGAGTGTGTGAGTAGTAGGTGAGTGAGTAGTAGGTGAGTGAGTAGTAGGTGGGTGAGTGGGTGAGTAGTAGGTGATTGTGTGGGTGAGTGGGTGGGTGGGTGAGTGGGTGATTGTGTGGGTGAGTGAGTAGTAGGTGGGTGAGTGAGTGAGTAGTAGGTGAGTGAGAGGGTGAGTGAGTTTGTGGGTGAGTGTGTGGGTGGGTGAGTGTGTGAGTAGTAGGTGAGTGAGTAGTAGGTGAGTGAGTGAGTGAGTAGTAGGTGAGTGAGTAGTAGGTGGGTGAGTGGGTGAGTAGTAGGTGATTGTGTGAGTGAGTAGTAGGTGAGTGAGAGGGTGAGTGAGTGGGTGGGTGGGTGAGTGAGTGTGTGAGTGTGTGAGTAGTAGGTGAGTGAGTAGTAGGTGAGTGAGTAGTAGGTGGGTGAGTAGTAGGTGATTGTGTGGGTGAGTGGGTGGATGAGTGGGTGATTGTGTGGGTGAGTGAGTAGTAGGTGGGTGAGTGGGTGAGTAGTAGGTGATTGTGTAGGTGAGTGGGTGGGTGGGTGAGTGGGTGATTGTGTGGGTGAGTGAGTGAGTAGTAGGTGGGTGAGTGAGTGAGTAGTAGGTGAGTGAGTAGTAGGTGGGTGAGTGAGTGAGTAGTAGGTGGGTGAGTGAGTGAGTAGTAGGTGGGTGAGTGAGTGAGTAGTAGGTGGGTGAGTGAGTGAGTAGTAGGTGAGTGAGAGGGTGAGTGAGTGGGTGGGTGGGTGAGTGAGTGAGTAGTAGGTGGGTGAGTGAGTGAGTAGTAGGTGGGTGAGTGAGTGAGTAGTAGGTGAGTGAGAGGGTGAGTGAGTGGGTGGGTGGGTGAGTGAGTAGTAGGTGATTGTGTGGGTGAGTGAGTGGGTGGGTGGGTGAGTGAGTGAGTAGTAGGTGAGTGAGTGGGTGGGTGGGTGAGTGAGAGGGTGAGTGAGTGGGTGGGTGGGTGAGTGGGTGAGTGAGTGGGTGGGTGGGTGAGTGGGTGAGTGGGTGGGTGGGTGAGTGGGTGGGTGAGTGGGTGAGTGGGTGAGTGATTGTGTGGGTGGGTGAGTGAGTGAGTAGTAGGTGATTGTGTGGGTGAGTGAGTGGGTGGGTGGGTGAGTGAGTGGGTGATGATCGCTACGTCGCCGAGCCATCATTTGTGACGTCCAGCTCCATGGTAGCTCAGTGGTAACAAAACAAAAGTAGTGCAACGCGCTAACCGCTCCACTCCCGCTCACGCGCGCCGGCTGGCGACTCTCCCGTCTCCTCGGCGGAAGGATACTGACTTCTGTGGTGGTGAACTGGTCCCGCAAGAAATCCAGGTCGGTGCCCAGCTGCTCCATGTTGCGCGTCGCCGTGTCCAGATTACGCTCGAGCAGCGAGCGAGCCTCACTCACCTCGTACTCCAGCATCACGTTCGCCTGACGCACACACACACACGCACACACGCACACCGAGTTAGCCTGACACACACACACACGCACACACACACACCACGTTAGCCTCACTCACCTCGTACTCCAGCATCACGTTCGCCTGACGCACACACACACGCACACACACGCACACACACACACGCATCACGCGCACACACACACACACACCACGTTAGCCTCACTCACCTCGTACTCCAGCATCACGTTCGCCTGACGCACACACACGCATCACACGCACGCACACACACAAACACACACACCGAGTTAGCCTGACACACACACGCACACACACGCACCACGTTAGCCTCACTCACCTCGTACTCCAGCATCACGTTCGCCTGACGCACACACACGCATCACACGCACGCACGCACACGCACAAACACACACACCGAGTTAGCCTGACACACACACACGCGCACACACACACACCACGTTAGCCTCACTCACCTCGTACTCCAGCATCACGTTCGCCTGACGCACACACACACGCACACACACGCACACACACACACGCATCACGCGCACACACACACACACACCACGTTAGCCTCACTCACCTCGTACTCCAGCATCACGTTCGCCTGACGCACACACACGCATCACACGCACGCACACACACAAACACACACACCGAGTTAGCCTGACACACACACGCACACACACGCACCACGTTAGCCTCACTCACCTCGTACTCCAGCATCACGTTCGCCTGACGCACACACACGCATCACACGCACGCACGCACACGCACAAACACACACACCGAGTTAGCCTGACACACACACACGCGCACACACACACACCACGTTAGCCTCACTCACCTTGTACTCCAGCATCACGTTCGCCTGACGCACACACACGCATCACACGCATGCACACACACACGCACAAACACACACACCGAGTTAGCCTGACACACACACACGCGCACACACACACACCACGTTAGCCTCACTCACCTCGTACTCCAGCATCACGTTCGCCTGACGCACACACACACGCACACACGCACGCACACACACACACACGCATCACGCGCACACACACACCACGTTAGCCTCACTCACCTCGTACTCCAGCATCACGTTCGCCTGACGCACACACACGCATCACACGCACGCACACACGCACAAACACACACACCGAGTTAGCCTGACACACACACACACCACGTTAGCCTCACTCACCTCGTACTCCAGCATCACGTTCGCCTGACGCACACGCACACACATCACACACACACACACGCACACACGCACACACACACACCACGTTAGCCTCACTCACCTCGTACTCCAGCATCACGTTCGCCTGACGTACACGCACACACCAAGTTAGCCTGACGCACGCACACACACACACATCACACACACGCACGCACACACACATCACGTTCGCCTGACACACACACACACATCACGTTAGCCTGACGCGCACACACACACACCAAGTTCGCCTGGCGCACACGCACACACACCACGTTGGTGAGTGAGTTGGTGAGTGGGTGGGTGAGTTGGTGAGTGGGTGAGTTATTGAGTGAGTGAGTTGGTGGGTGAGTTGGTGAGTTGGTGGGTGAGTTGGTGATTAAGTGGGTGGGTGAGTTGGTGGCTGAGTGAGTGAGTGGGTGAGTTGGTGAGTGGGTGATTAAGTGGGTGAGTGAGTTGGTGGGTGAGTTGGTGGGTGAGTTGGTGAGTGGGTGATTAAGTGGGTGAGTGAGTTGGTGGGTGAGTTGGTGAGTTGGTGGGTGAGTTGGTGATTAAGTGGGTGGGTGAGTTGGTGGCTGAGTGAGTGAGTGGGTGAGTTGGTGAGTGGGTGATTAAGTGGGTGAGTGAGTTGGTGGGTGAGTTGGTGGGTGAGTTGGTGAGTGGGTGATTAAGTGGGTGAGTGAGTTGGTGGGTGAGTTGGTGAGTGAGTTGGTGAGTGGGTGGGTGAGTTGGTGAGTGGGTGAGTTGGTGAGTTGGTGAGTGGGTGAGTTGGTGGGTGAGTTGGTGATTAAGTGGGTGAGTGAGTTGGTGGGTGAGTTGGTGAGTGAGTTGGTGGGTGAGTTGGTGAGTGGGTGAGTTGGTGAGTGAGTGAGTTGGTGAGTGGGTGAGTTGGTGGGTGAGTTGGTGATTAAGTGGGTGGGTGAGTTGGTGGCTGAGTGAGTGAGTGGGTGAGTTGGTGAGTGGGTGAGTTGGTGAGTGAGTGAGTTGGTGAGTGGGTGAGTTGGTGGGTGAGTTGGTGATTAAGTGGGTGGGTGAGTTGGTGGCTGAGTGAGTGAGTTGGTGAGTGGGTGATTAAGTGGGTGAGTGAGTTGGTGGGTGAGTTGGTGAGTGAGTTGGTGAGTGGGTGGGTGAGTTGGTGAGTGGGTGAGTTGGTGAGTGAGTTGGTGAGTGGGTGATTAAGTGGGTGAGTGAGTTGGTGGGTGAGTTGGTGAGTAAGTTGGTGAGTGGCTGGGTGAGTTGGTGAGTGGGTGAGTGAGTTGGTGAGTGGGTGGGTGAGTTGGTGAGTGAGTTGGTGAGTTGGTGAGTGGGTGATTAAGTGGGTGCCGGCCTTCATAGGTGCTGCTCGCTAACAGCACTTGCCCCAACGGTCCGTTCAGGCTACGCGGGGGATCTTTGTCTTCGACGCTGGCGGTGATGATAGTGGAGGTGGCGATGGTGGCGATGGTGGCGATGGTGGCGATGGTGGCGATGGTGGCGACGGTGGTGGTGGTGGCGGCGATGGTGGCGATGGTGGTGGTGGCGACGGTGGTGGTGGTGGCGATGGTGGCGATGGTGGTGGTGGCGATGGTGGCGATGGTGGCGATGGTGGCGATGGTGGTGGTGGCGACGGTGGCGATGGTGGTGGTGGCGATGGTGGCGATGGTGGCGATGGTGGCGATGGTGGTGGTGGCGATGGTGGCGATTGGTGGCGATGGTGGCGATGGTGGCGATGGTGGTGGTGGCGACGGTGGCGATGGTGGCGATGGTGACGATGGTGGCGATGGTGGCGATGGTGGTGGTGGCGATGGTGGCGACGGTGGCGATGGTGGTGGTGGCGATGGTGGCGATGGTGGTGACGGTGGTGGTGGCGATGATGACGATGGTGGCGATGGTGGCGATGGTGGTGGTGGCGATGGTGACGATGGTGGCGACGGTGGTGGTGGCGGCGATGGTGGCGATGGTGGTGGTGGCGACGGTGGTGGTGGTGGCGATGGTGGCGATGGTGGTGGTGGCGATGGTGGCGATGGTGGCGATGGTGGCGATGGTGGTGGTGGCGACGGTGGTGGTGGTGGCGATGGTGACGATGGTGGCGATGGTGGCGATGGTGGTGGTGGCGATGGTGGCGACGGTGGTGGTGGCGATGGTGGCGATGGTGGTGACGGTGGTGGTGGCGATGGTGACGATGGTGGCGATGGTGGCGATGGTGGTGGTGGCGATGGTGACGATGGTGGCGATGGTGGCGATGGTGGTGGTGGCGATGGTGGCGATGGTGGCGATGGTGGCGGTGGTGGTGGTGGCGATGGTGGCGATGGTGGCGACGGTGGTGGCGATGGTGGTGGTGGCGGCGATGGTGGCGATGGTGGTGGTGGCGGCGATGGTGGCGATGGTGGTGGTGGCGGCGGCGATGGTGGCGATGGTGGCGATGGTGGCGGTGGTGGTGGTGGCGATGGTGGCGATGGTGGCGACGGTGGTGGCGATGGTGGTGGTGGCGGCGATGGTGGTGGTGGCGGCGATGGTGGCGATGGTGGTGGTGGCGACGGTGGTGGCGGCCTTCGTAGGCCCTGCTACTCGCCACTAACAGCGCACGGACCCCGACGTGTAGACTCACCCCGAGCCACAGGCACACACGGTCGGTGGGGGCGATGGTGGCGCGTGCGTACAGGTTGTCCAGCAGCAGGAAGTGGGTCTCCAGCGGTTCTGTGGAGTCCTGGACGCAGGGCACAAGACTCAGCACCCACACACACAGGCTCCTCCCACTCACCCACAGGCTCCTCCCACTCACCCACAGGCTCCTCCCACTCACACACAGGCTCCTCCCACTCACACACAGGCTCCTCCCGCTCACACACAGACTCCTCCCACTCACCCACAGGCTCCTCCCACACACCCACAGGCTCCTCCCACACACACAGGCTCCTCCCACTCACCCACAGTCTCCTCCCACTCACCCACAGTCTCCTCCCACACACACAGGCTCCTCCCACTCACCCACAGTCTCCTCCCACTCACCTACAGTGGGTGGGTGGGGGGAGACCCCCCCCCCCCCCCATTCAACCCATGTGGTGGTGGGTGGTGCCACCCCCCCCTGCCGCTGCTGCTTGTTTGCGCCATCTCCCCTCCCTCCCTCCCCTCCTCCCTCCCCTCCCCTCCTCCCTCCCTCCCTTCCCTCCCCTCCCTCTCCTCCCTCCCTCCCCTCCCTCTCCTCCCTCCCTCCGTGCCTCCCTCCCTGCCTCTCTCTCTGCCTCTCTCCCCTGCCTCCCTCTCCTCCCCTCCCTCCCTGCCTCCCTCTCCTCCCCTCCCTCCCTGCCTCTCTCCCTGCCTCTCTCCCTCCCTCCCTCCCCCCCTCCCTCCCTCCCTCCCCCCCTCCTTCCCTCCCTCCCTCTCTCCCTCTCCTCCCTCTCTCCCTCCCTCCCTCTCTCTCTCCCCTCCCTCCCTCCCTGCCTCCCGATGGCGCTCCACTCCGTCACGCCCACCAACTCCTCACCTTCTTCTTCTGCATGTGCCGGATGATGTCCAGAGACTGCTTGATGTCGGGCACCTGGTTCTTTAACCTGGAACGCAAGCGCATGGACACAGACACACACACACACAGCATCACACAGAATCACACAGACACACACACACAAAGACACAGACAGACAGACACACACAAAGACACACACAGGTGCGAACACACGCATACACACACACACGTGCACACAGACACACACAGACACGCGTGCACACAGACACACACAGGCATGAACAGACAGACACACACAGGCATGCACAGACAGACATACACACAGAGGGACACACACAGACACACACAGGTGCAGACACACACAGACACGCGTGCACACAGACACACACAGACAGGCGTGCACACAGACACACACAGACACGCGTGCACACAGACACACACAGGCATGCACAGACAGACACACACAGGCATGCACAGATAGACACACATACAGAGGGACACACACAGACACACACAGGTGCAGACACACACAGACACACACACGTGCACACAGACACACACAGACACACGTGCACACAGACACACACAGGCATGAACAGACAGACACACACAGGCATGCACAGACAGACATACACACAGAGGGACACACACAGACACACAGAGACAGACACACACAGACACAGACACGCGTGCACACAGACACACACACACAGACACACACAGACACACACACACAAAGACACACACAGACAGACACACACAAAGACACACACAGGTGCGGACACACACAGACACACGTGCACACAGACACACACAGACACACACAGACACACACAGACACACAGACACACAAAGACTCACTCAGACACACACACAAACACACACAGACACACACAGACACACACAGGCATGCACAGACACACAGACACACAAAGACTCACTCAGACACACACACAAATACACACAGACACACACAGACATGCACAGACACACAGTAACACAAAGACTCACTCAGACACACACACAGACACACACAGACAGCCCACGCGAGACAGCACGCACGAAATAAGACGGCACGCACGCGCTTAGTAGAGTGATGCACGTGGTGGCGGCAGTGGTCGTCGTGATGACAGTGACGGTGATGGCAGTGGCACCGGTGGTGGTGGTGTTGGTGGTGGCGTTGGCGGTGGTGATGACAGCGGTGGTGGTGTTGGCGGTGGTGTTGGTGGTGTTGGCGGTGGTGTTGGTGGTGTTGGCGGTGGCGTTGGTGGTGTTGGCGGTGGCGTTGGTGGTGTTGGCGGTGGCGTTGGTAGTGTTGGTGGTGTTGGCGGCGGTGTTGGTGACGTTGGTGTTGGTGGTGATGGTGGTGGTGTTGGTGGTTGTTGGTGACGTTGGTGTTGGTGGTGGTGTTGGTGTTGATGTCTGTGCCCGCCGCCCTCTCCGTCTGCGCTCACCGCAGCTTCTTCTGCAGCAGGTTCATCTCGAGGTATTTGTACTTCTGGTGCTGCTCGTCCAGGTGCTTGAGAACCGACTCCGTCGTCTCCGCGCTGCCCTTGCTCTTCATGTACGCGTCCACGTCCTCCTGCGCAAGCACCAGCAGCACCAACAGCAGCAGCACCAGCAGTAGCAGCAACAGCAGTAACAGCAGTAGCAGCAGTAATAGCAACAGCGGCAGTAGTAACAACAGCAGCAGTAGCAGCACCAGCAGTAGCAGCAACAGCAGTAACAGCAGTAGCAGCAGTAATAGCAACAGCGGCAGTAGTAACAACAGCAGTAGCAGCAGCAACAGCAGTAGCAGCAGCAGCAGCAGCAGCAGCAGCAGCAACAGTAGCAGCAGCAGTAGCAGTAGCAACAGCAGCAGCACCAGCAACAACAGCACCAACAGTAGCAGCAGCAACAGCAGTAGCAGTAACAGCAGTAGCAGTAACAGCGGCAACAGCAGCAACAGCAGCAACAACAGCAGCAACAGCAGCAGTAGCAACAGTAGTAGCAGCAACAGCAGTAGCAGCACCAGCAGCAGCAGCAGCAGCGACAGGAGTAGCAGCAACAGCAGCAACAGCAGCAAGAGCAGTAACAGCACCAACAGCAGCAGTAGCAGGAGCACCAGCAGTAGCAGCAGCACCAACAGCAGCAGCAGTAGCAACAGTAGTAGCAGCAACAGCAGTAGCAGTAACAGCGGCAACAACAGCAGCAACAGCAGCAGCAGTAGCAGAAGAAACAGCAGCAGCACCAGCAGCAACAGTAGTCTCAGGGTTAGCGAGTCCGAGTTTGTGTGCGAGTCTCTGTGAGTCTCTGTATGTGAGTCTCTCTCTGTATGACTCTCTCTCTATGAGTCTCTCTGAGTGTGAGTCTTTCGGTGAGTCTCTGTATATATGAGTCTGTGTGTGAGTCTTAGTGAGTCTGTGTGACTGTGTCTGTCTGTGAGTGTGTAACTGTGTTAGTGTGTGAGTCTGTTAGTGTGCGTGTCTGTGAGTCTTAGTGTCTGTGAGTCTTAGTGAGTCTGTGTGACTGTGTGTGTCTGTGAATGTGTTAGGGTGTGAGTGTGTAACTGTGTGAGTCTGTGTTAGTGTGTGTGACTGTGTGTGGTTGTGTTAGTGTGTGTGAGTCT
Organism: Lampetra fluviatilis; assembly: GCF_964198595.1. NCBI lineage: Eukaryota > Metazoa > Chordata > Hyperoartia > Petromyzontiformes > Petromyzontidae > Lampetra > Lampetra fluviatilis. The sequence continues at coordinate 8,871,251 of NC_136329.1, forward strand.
GTGTGTCTTAGTGTGACTGTGCGTCTGTGTGTGACTGTGCGTCTGTGTGTGACTGTGCGTCTGTGTGTGACTGTGTTAGTGTGTGTGTCTGTGTGTGTGTGACTGTGTGTGTGGGGAGTGGTGGTGCAGTGGTTAGCGCGCTGCGCTATGAACCCGGCCACCCGAGTCCGATTCCCGCTCACGGCCACCACCACCACCAGTGACGACTATCTGCACCGGTCCCTGGGCCTCCCCTAGGTCGACTCAGCCTCAAATGGATCCCTTGCGCGGTGTGTAAAACATCGCTAGCACTGGGGAGACAAAGGCGGTCGGGCGTGGTGCTGGCCACCCACCCCCGCACTTGCCCCTACAGCGTGTGAAGGCTACACGAGGGGGGGGGGATCTTTGTCTTTGTGTGCCACTCTGACCATGAACACGGCCGCCGGGATTCCGAGATGTGACTTCGTTTCGGACGCCATCTTGCAAAAGAGCCGCGCCCACGTGACACCCCCCTCTCGTGACGTCACGCGCGGCCACCAACAGCCGCGGGCGATGACGTCACTCGGATCCCCCCGCCCCCTCGTGACCCCCCTCGTGACCCCACCTCGTGACGTCACTCACGGCCACCAACGGCCGCGGGTGATGACGTCACTCGGATCCCCCCGCCCCCTCGTGACCCCCCTCGTGACGTCACTCACGGCCACCAACGGCCGCGGGTGATGACGTCACTCGGATCCCCCCGCCCCCTCGTGACCCCCCTCGTGACGTCACTCACGGCCACCAACGGCCGCGGATGATGTCGTCACTCGGTTCCCCCCGCCCCCTCGTGACGTCACTCACGGCCACCAACGGCCGCGGGTGATGACGTCACTCGGTTCCCCCCGCCCCCCCTCGTGACGTCACTCGCGGCCACCAATGGCCGCGGTGATGACGTCACTCAGGTCCCCCCGCCCCCCCCGTGACGTCTCCGACCGCGTTGGTCGATGACGTCATGTCAGCGGCGGGCTTGATCGATTCGCTTCTGGATGAAGGCCTCAGCAATCCATTGACATCCTGCATTTGTATCGTAAATCCTTCTCCTTTCCCACGTTAGTTGAACAAACAACATGTTGACAATGTGTTTTCATGGGTTGTATTCTGGCCACAAGCATTGCGGTCAATGCAGTAACATGATTCCTTGTAAAAAAAGGTGTTTTATTGGGGAAAAACCTCTTATCAAACAATGTCGTTATTGTTCTTTTTCAGAAAACTACCCTGGCTATCACAAATTATAGCGGCGAAACAGCGTGGCTTATCATGTGCACATTTATACCAGTAGCCCAATGATAACCCACTCACCAACTCACTCACCAACTCACCCACTCACTAATTCACGAACTCACCCACCCACTCACCAACTCACCCACCAACTCACCCACTCACCAACTCACCCACCCACAATCACCCACTCACCAACTTAATCACCCACTCACCAACTCACTCACTTAATCACCCACCAACTCACCAACTCACTCACTCACTTAATCACCCACTCACCAACTCACCCACCAACTTAATCACTCACTCACCCACCAACTCACCCACCCACAATCACCCACTCACCAACTTAATCACCCACTTACCAACTCACTCATTCATTGCAGCTTCTGCGGTCTTCAAGTTTGGCTTTTATTTATTTCCGTGTTCCACGCGTTTTAAACTTTGTACATTCCACTTGCAAGGTTCGTCTCGTGCGCGCTGTCGTTGTGTGCGTTGTGTGTTTACAGCCACCAAATCCCTCGCTCCGAGGGTCAAGTGCCATCGCGTTCGGTTGCTCCTGGGGCCACGTGCCCACATTCTCAGCGCAAATCATCTGGTCGCGGTTCGAGAGATTTAGCCAGCGCAGCTGAAATAGCCTGGGTTCAAGCCCTGGGTCTGAGTGTGTCTCTATTAGTGGGTTCATAATGGCCGTGTCAGAGACACTGAATCAATACCAATGAGATCCTCATCCTGGGTTCAAGCCCTGGGTCTGAATGTGTCTCTTAGTGGGTTCATAATGTCCGTGTCAGATACTCTGGGTCAAGACAGCTGAGATACTGATCCTGGGTTCAAGCCCTGGGTCTGAGTCTTTCTTAGTAGGTTCATAATGGCCGTGTCAGAGACACTGGGTCAAGACAGCTGAGATAACCTGGGTTCAAGCCCTGGGTCTGAGTGTGTCTCTTAGTGGGTTCATAATGGCCGTGTCAGAGACACTGGGTCAAGACAGCTGAGATAACCTGGGTTCAAGCCCTGGTTTTGAGTCTTTCTTAGTGGATTCATAATGGCCGTGTCAGATACTCTGGGTCAAGACAGCTGAGATACTCATTCTGGGTTCAAGCCCTGGGTCTGAGTGTGTCTCTATTAGTGGGTTCATAATGGCCGTGTCAGAGACTCTGGGTAAACACAGCTGAGATACTGATCCTGGGTTCAAGCCCTGGGTCTGAGTGTGTCTCTATTAGTGGGTTCATAATGGCCGTGTCAGAGACTCTGGGTCAACACAGCTGAGATACTGATCCTGGGTTCAAGCCCTGGGTCTGAGTCTTTCTTAGTGGGTTCATAATGGCCGTGTCAGAGACTCTGGGTCAAACACAGCTGAGATAACCTGGGTTCAAGCCCTGGGTTTGAGTCTTAGTGGATTCATAATGGCCGGGTCAGAGACACAGAATCAACACAGCTAGGATTATTTACATGGGTTCAAGCCCTGAGTCTGACTGTGTCTCTATTCGTGGGCTCATAACGGCCGTATCAGAGCCACACACACAAGAGCCAGCGCTGTGGAGGTGCTGGATTTGAACCCCGGTCGGAATCTTCCCCCGCGCATCACAACCCAGACCACCCTTCACGACGCCTTTCATTCCACTTCGAATTCGTCGGTCATTTTAATAGAAAATCATTCGGAGGAAAAGAAACGGGTCCGGATTAAATAAAAATAACAAAACAAAAATAATCATCTCGCGCGTGATGCCCACATCGATTACAGCCACGAGCTGAGATCAACAGGTAAACGTCGTTCACGTTCAACCCAATTGAGCGCTTTCCGTGATGCGGTGACCGAGTTGAAATAAACTACATGGGCTGGAGGAGCCCATCCGACCCCGTCCCATCCTACCCGACCCCGTCCGATACTACCCAATCCTGTCCAATCCTACCCAATCCTGGTCCAATCCTACCCGACCCCGTCCGATACTACCCAATCCTACCCGACCCCGTCCGATACTACCAGACCTCGTCCGATACTACCAGACCCCGTCCAATCCTACCCGACCCCGTCCAATCCTACCCAATCCTGTCCAATCCTACCCGACCAATCCTACCTGACCCCGTCCAATCCTACCCAATCCTACCCAACCAATCCTACCCGACCAATCCTACCCGACCCCGTCCGATACTACCAGACCCCGCCCAATCCTACCCGACCCCGTCTGATACTACCCAATCCTGTCCAATCCTACCCGACCCCGTCCGATACTACCCGACCCCGTCCAATCCTACCCGACCCCGTCCGATACTACCCGACCCCGTCCGATACTACCAGACCCCGCCCAATCCTACCCGACCCCGTCCAATCCTACCCGACCCCGTCCGATACTACCCGACCCCGTCCGATACTACCAGACCCCGCCCAATCCTACCCGACCCCGTCCAATCCTACCCGACCCCGTCCGATACTACCCGACCCCGTCCGATACTACCAGACCCCGCCCAATCCTACCCGACCCCGTCCGATCCAATCCCACTGCTGGGTGCCGCTGGACTCATCATCAGCTCACCTCACGGGCGCCGGGGTGAGGGGTCAAGCCGGGGTGAGGGGTCAGGCCGGGCGAGGGGTCAGGCCGGGGCGAGGGGTCAGACTGGGCAAGGGGTCAGGCGGGGCGAGGGGTCAGGCTGGGGTGAGGGGTCAGGGTGGGTAAGGGGTCAGGCCGGGGTGAGGGGTCAAGCCGGGCGAGGGGTCAAGCCGGGCGAGGGGTCAAGCCGGGTGAGGGGTCAGGCCGGGCGAGGGGTCAGGCCGGGGTGAGGGGTCAGGCGGGGTGAGGGGTCAGGCCGGGGTGAGGGGTCAGGCCGGGGTGAGGGGTCAGGCCGGGGTGAGGGGTCAGGCCGGGCAAGGGGTCAGGCCGGACACCACAACAACAACCACCGCCACAACCACCACCGCTGCCGACACCACAACAACAACCACCACCACAACCACCACCGCTGCCGACACCACAACAACAACCACCGCCACCAAAGCCGATACCCGCGTCATTCGCCACTAAGCCACGGCGCCTGTGCCAGGCTAGGTGCACTTTGAGGCCACGTGAAGTGTCGAAGGCTCGCCGACACCACAACAACAACCACCGCCGCCGCCTCCGCCGACACAACAACAACCACCGCCACAACCACCACCACAACCACCACCACCGCCGCCGTCACCGCATCGGACAAATGGTCAATTTGCGGGAGGGAATCGGTCGACTTGGTGCCGGTCTCGCGGGGGGCACCAGGCGGGGTGGGCTCAGGGGGCACGGAGAGGGGGGAGCGGCAGAGGGTGGAGGTGGAGCTGGATTCTGGGTGGAGGTGGGGTTTGGGTGGAGCAGGAATCTGGGTGGAGGTGGAGCTGGAGGTGGAGCTGTAATCTGTGTGGAGCTGGATGTGGGTGGAGGTGGAGTTTGGGTGGAGCTGGATGTGGGTGGAGGTGGAACAGGAATCTGGGTGGAGTTTGGGTGGAGGTGGAGCTGTAATCTGGGTGGAGGTGGAGCTGTGTGCGTGACCGCTCGCCCCCCGGGTCGATCCGCCGCGTCGGCGCCGCCGGGAATCCTGCGTTCAACCCGCCGTGAAACGCCGTGGGCAGCTCCACCCAGCGGTGCGGTGAAACACCCAGCGGTGCGGTGAAACACCCAGCGGTGCGGTGAAACACCCAGCGGTGCGGTGAAACGCCGTGGGCAGCTCCACCCAGCGGTGCGGTGAAACACCCAGCGGTGCGGTGAAACACCCAGCGGTGCGGTGAAACGCCGTGGGCAGCTCCACCCAGTGGTGCGGTGAAACACCCAGCGGTGCGGTGAAACACCGTGAGCGGCTTGGACGCTGAATGTCGAAAATCTCCTGCGAACATCTTGGCAAGTTCAAAGCCACTTGCTGATCAGATGCCCGATCCCCTTCATCCCAGACCCCCTCATCCCAGACCCCTCATCCCAGACCCTTCATCCCAGACCCTCATCCCAGACCCCTCAGCCCAGGCCAGAGCCACCATCCCCACGCGCCGAGGCATCGGCGAGGCGCTCACTTGCCGAAGCGCTGCTCACACTCGGCAAAGCCGCGCATGGCCGAGTGGAGGTCCTCGTAGCACAGGCCTTGCAGGGGGCCCACGGGGCTGGGGGGGGGGGGGCAGGGGGGGGGGGGACGGGGGGGGGGACAGGGGGAGACGAGAATTACGTCACGGGGCAGAGACAGAAGTGTGGGCACAGTGGTGATGAGGGTGACAGAGCGCTGTGTGTCTCCCCCCCCCCCGTGTCCCCCCCCCCCACGTCACCCCCCCCCCACGACCCCCCCCCCTCCCACGACCCCCCCACGTCACCCCCCCACGTCCTCCCCCCCCCACGTCACCCCCCCCCACGTCCTCCCCCCCCCACGTCACCCCCCCCCACGTCACCCCCCCCCACGTCACCCCCCCCACGACCCCCCCCACAACCCCCCCCCACGTCACCCCCCCCACGTCACCCCCCCCTCCCACGACCCCCCCCCGCCCCCCCCACGTCCTCCCCCCCCCCCACGACCCCCCCCCCCCACGACCCCACCCACGCCCCCCCCCCCAGCCCCCCCACCGACCCCTCCCCCACCCCCCCACGCCCCCCCCCCCTCACCCCCCCCCCTCACATGATCTCTGCGAGGTGCAGGTGCCAGGGTGGGTACCCCAGGGTGCTCTCCACGCGGCCAAAGCGCAGCACCAGGTCCGGCTCGGGGAAGCCCTTCATGGCTGAGGGCACAAAGACAAAGACCCCCCCCAACCCCGTGTAGCCTTAGCAGACTGTTGGGGCAAGTGCTGTTAGCGAGCAGCAGCAGCTATGATGGTTAGCGCACACACACTAACAACTACACTAACACACACACACATCTACTAACACACACACTAACACACACACACACACTAACACACACACTAACACGCACACACACTAACAACTACACTAACACACACACTAACACACACACACACTAACACACACACACACACATCTACTAACACACACACACTAACAACTACACTAACACACACACACACATCTACTAACACACACACATCTACTAACACACACACACACTAACAGACACACACTAACAGACACACACACACACTAACACACACACACTAACACACACACTTACACACACACACACTAACACACACACCTACACTAACACACACATGCGCCTACACTAACACACACACACACACACGCGCCTACACTATCACACACACACTAACACACACACGCGCCTACACTAACACACACACACACACTAACACACACACACGCGCCTACACTAACACACACACACACACTAACACACACACACGCGCCTACACTAACACACACACACTAACACACACACGCGCCTACACTAACACACACACACTAACACACACACACGCGCCTACACTAACACACACACACCTCTAGTAACACACATACACACGCGTGACACAGTGAAACAGTGACTCTACCACGTGACACAGTGACTCTGTCACGTGACACAGTGACTCTACCACGTGACACAGTGACTCTGTCACGTGACACAGTGACTCTACCACGTGACACAGTGACTCTACCACGTGACACAGTGACTCTGTCACGTGACACAGTGACTCTACCACGTGACACAGTGACTCTGTCACGTGACACAGTGACTCTACCACGTGACACAGTGACTCTACCACGTGACACAGTGACTCTGCCACGTGACACAGTGACTGCCACGTGACACAGTGACTGCCACGTGACACAGTGACTCTGTCACGTGACACAGTGACTCTACCACGTGACACAGTGACTCTGTCACGTGACACAGTGACTCTGTCACGTGACACAGTGACTCTACCACGTGACACAGTGACTCTCACGTGACACAGTGACTCTACCACGTGACACAGTGACTCTACCACGTGACACAGTGACACAGTGACTCTACCACGTGACACAGTGACTCTGTCACGTGACACAGTGACTCTACCACGTGACACAGTGACTGTCACGTGACACAGTGACTCTACCACGTGACACAGTGACTCTGTCACGTGACACAGTGACTACCACGTGACACAGTGACTCTACCACGTGACACAGTGACTCTGCCACGTGACACAGTGACTGCCACGTGACACAGTGACTGCCACGTGACACAGTGACTCTGTCACGTGACACAGTGACTCTACCACGTGACACAGTGACTCTGTCACGTGACACAGTGACTCTGTCACGTGACACAGTGACTCTACCACGTGACACAGTGACTCTACCACGTGACACAGTGACTCTACCACGTGACACAGTGACACAGTGACTCTACCACGTGACACAGTGACTCTGTCACGTGACACAGTGACTCTGTCACGTGACACAGTGACTCTACCACGTGACACAGTGACACAGTGACTCTACCACGTGACACCTCAGTGACACAGTGACTCTACCACGTGACACAGTGACTCTGTCACGTGACACAGTGACTCTGTCACGTGACACAGTGACTCTGTCACGTGACACAGTGACTCTGTCACGTGACACAGTGACTCTACCACGTGACACAGTGACTCTATCACGTGACACAGTGACTCTGTCACGTGACACAGTGACTCTGTCACGTGACACAGTGACTCTGCCACGTGACACAGTGACTCTACCACGTGACAGTGACTCTACCACGTGACACAGTGACTCTGTCACGTGACACAGTGACTCTGTCACGTGACACAGTGACTACCACGTGACACAGTGACTCTACCACGTGACACAGTGACTCTATCACGTGACACAGTGACTCTACCACGTGACACAGTGACACAGTGACTCTACCACGTGACACGGTGACTCTGCCATGTGACACAGTGACTCTGTCACGTGACACAGTGACTCTGTCACGTGACACAGTGACTCTACCACGTGACACAGTGACACAGTGACTCTACCACGTGACACAGTGACACAGTGACTCTACCACGTGACACAGTGACTCTGTCACGTGACACAGTGACTCTGTCACGTGACACAGTGACTCTACCACGTGACACAGTGACACAGTGACTCTACCACGTGACACAGTGACTCTGCCATGTGACACAGTGACTGTCACGTGACAGTGACTCTACCACGTGACACAGTGACACAGTGACTCTACCACGTGACACAGTGACTCTGCCATGTGAGACAGTGACTCTGTCACGTGACACAGTGACTCTGTCACGTGACACAGTGACTCTGTCACGTGACACAGTGACTCTACCACGTGACACAGTGACACAGTGACTCTACCACGTGACACAGTGACACAGTGACACAGTGACACAGTGACTCTACCACGTGACACAGTGACTCTGTCACGTGACACAGTGACTCTGTCACGTGACACAGTGACTCTACCACGTGACACAGTGACTCTACCACGTGACACCTCAGTGACACAGTGACTCTACCACGTGACACAGTGACACAGTGACTCTACCACGTGACACAGTGACACAGTGACTCTACCACGTGACACAGTGACAGTGACTCTACCACGTGACACAGTGACACAGTGACTCTACCACGTGACACAGTGACTCTACCACGTGACACAGTGACTCTGTCACGTGACAGTGATGAGTGGTCTTCTTGGTTCTTTCGGTAAAGTCACGTAGAAGGGAAATCATAAAATAATAAAAATAAAACGTAATAAAATACAAAAAAAAGTGATGAGTGGCTCACCGGTGAGGCTGGCCCCGAGCTCGCCGGGAGTGAGCCCCGGTGCCGTGCGTCGCCGTGCCGCCACCAGGGAGCAGAAGGCGGCGGCGGCGCGAGCCACAGCGGCACGGCCGTCACGCGGGGACAGCAGCGCCACGCGCACCGTCGCTACGCACACAGCAACAACAACAACATCATCAACATCAACAACATCGTCACCATCACGCGGGGACAGCAGCGCCACGCGCACCTTCGCTACGCACACAACAACAACAACATCAACAACATCGTCAACAACAACAACATCGTCATCAACAACATCAACATCACCACCGTCACAGAGACAGCAGCGCCACGCGCACCGTCGCTACGCACACAACAACAACAACATCAACAACATCATTACCACCATCATCACCATCAACATCGTCACCGTCGCTACGCACACAACAACAACAACATCAACAACACCATCACCACCATCATCACCACGCGGAGACAGCAGCGCCACACGCACCGTCGCTACGCACACAACAACAACATCAACAACATCACCAGCACCATCAACATCGTCACCACCATCATCACCACCGTCACGCGGGGACAGCAGCGCCACGCGCACCGTCGCTATGCACACAACATCAACATCATCAACATCGTCACCTCCATTACCACAATCACCATCGTCGCCTCCATCACCACAATCACCACCGTCACCTACGTCACCACCATCACCATCGTCACCACCACCATCACCACCACCATCGTCTTCACCATCACCACCACCACCGTCACCACCGTCACCACCTACACCATCGTCACCATCGTCACCTACGTCACCACAATCATCGTCACCACCACTTCTCCTCATGTCACATGACCCCCCCCCCACCTCACCTGGTGTACCCTGCAGTAACGCCTCTGCCGATTGGTCGTCCACAAACTCGACCTTCCGCTTGGACCAATCGGATCCCAGCTGCTCCCTCTGCTGCCTCAACACCTCCTCCATGAGGCGGCCGTTGGTTTCCTTCAACATCCCTGGAAACCACCACACACACCAACATCATCAACATCACCATCAACACCATCAACACCATCAACATCATCAACAACATCAACACCATCAACACCATCGACACCAACACCATCAACACCATCATCATCAACACCACCATCAACATCAACACCATTTCAACAACACCACCATCACCACCATCAACACCATCAACATCAACACCATCAACATCAACACCATCAACATCAACACCATCAACACCATCAACATCAACACCGTCAACATCCCTGGGCAGGAGGCAACCACCACACACACCATCACCATCAACACCATCACCACCATCAACATCACCACCACCATGCACACAAACAACATCAACACCATCACCATCAACACCACCATCACCACCATCACCAACACTACCACCAACATCAACACCATCAACACCACCATCACCAACACTATCACCATCATCACTGCCATCACCACCACCACACACACCATCAACATCAACAACATCATCACCACCACCATCACCACCACCACACACACCAACACCATCACCACCATCACCACGCACACCAACACCACCATCACCACCACCATGCACACCATCAACATCAACACCATCACCACCATCACCACCACCATCACTACCACCATCACCACCACCAACACTACCACCATCACCACCACCATCACTACCACCATCACCATCATCACTTCCAATACCCGCCATTCGCCACTAAGTGACGGTGATGTCACCACGGCGCCTGTGTCAGGCGCACTTTGAGGTCACGTGAAGTGTCAAAAGTCTCGCCTCTATGCAGCCAAACAAAAGCTGTGTAGGCATGCGGTGGCTGGGCATGCGGTGGCTGGGCATGCGGTGGCTGGGCATGCGGTGGCTGGGCATGCGGTGGCTGGGCATGCGGTGGCTGGGCATGCGGTGGCTGGGCATGCGGTGGCTGGGCATGCGGTGGCTGGGGCATGCGGTGGCTGGGCATGCGGTGGCTGGGCATGCGGTGGCTGGGCATGCGGTGGCTGGGCATGCGGTGGCTGGGCATGCGGGCTACGTGACCCACAGCCAACGCAGCCTTGCCTGCTGGAGGAGCTCACCGATGGGAATGTGTCCAGATCTTACGACCACCATCAACCACACACATGTCCCGGCAACCAGCATCACTACCATCGCCTCCACCACCACTACTACCATCATCACCACCAATACCATCACCACCATCACCACCACACACACCAACACCACGCACACCAACACCATCACCACCACGCACACACCATCAACACCATCACCACTACCATGCACACCAACACCATCAACACCATCACCACCATCACCAATACCATCACCACCACCAATACCACCACCAATACCATCACCATCACCACCACCATCAACATCAACACCATCACCACCATCACCACCACCAACACTACCACCATCACCACCACCAACAATACCACCATCACCACCAAACAAAAGCTGTGTAGGCATGCGGTGGCTGGGCATGCAGGCTACGTGACCCACAGCCAACGCAGCCTTGCCTGCCGGAGGAGCTCACCGATGGGAATGTGTCCAGATCTTACGACCACCATCAACCACACACACGTCCCGGCAACCAGCATCACTACCATCGCCACCAATACCATCACCACCAATACCATCACTACCATCGCCACCACCACCATCACTGCCATCATCACCACCAATACCATCATCACCACCAATACCATCACCACCACCAAAACCATCACCACCAACATCATCATCGCCGCCGCCACCACCACCATTCATCGGCACCACCACCACCACAATTATCACCAGCATCACCACCGTCGTCACCACGTGTGGCAATGTTAATAACGGGAGCGGCCCAGTCCAATCTGGTCCGGGGCAAATGAAACCCGCAGCAGCAGCAATCACCACAGCAGCTTCCATTGAGTGTAAACAAACAGGCACACAGACAAAGATCCCCCGTGTAGCATTGAATAGGCTGTTGGGGCAAATGCTGTCAGAGAACACACTCACACAGACAAAGATCCCCCGTGTAGCCTTCAACAGACTGTAGGGGCAAGTGCTGTCAGACAGCACACACAGACAAAGATCCCCCGTGTAGCCTTGAACAGGTTGCTGGGGCAAGTGCTGTCAGACAGCACACTCACACAGACAAAGATCCCCCGTGTAGCCTTGAACAGGCTGCTGGGGGAAGTGCTGTTAGCGAGCACACTCACACAGACAAAGATCCCCCGTGTAGCCTTAACAGGCTGCTGGGGCAAGTGCTGTTAGCGAGCACTCACACAGACAAAGATCCCCCGTGTAGCCTTGAAAAGGCTGTCGGGGCAAGTGCTGTCAGAGAGCACACTCGCACAGACAAAGATCCCCCGTGTAGCCTTGAACAGGCTGTTGGGGCAAGTGCTGTCAGAGAGCACACTCGCACAGACAAAGATCCCCCGTGTAGCCTTAACAGACTGTAGGGGCAAGTGCTGTTAGCGAGCACCACCTATGAAGGCCGGCACGGTTCACGAGGGGGTGGGTGGCCAGCACCACGCCCGACCGCCTTTGTCTCACCAATGGCGATTTTACACACCGCACCGGGTACTCATTTGAGGCTGAGTCGACCTAGGGGTGGCCCAGTACCGGTTCAAGACAATCGTCACCGGTGTTGGCCGTGAGCGGGAATCGAACTCGGGTCGCCGGGTTCGCAGCACGGCAGCGCGCTAACCACTTCACGGCACCCACACCAAGACCAGCCACTAAGTGACGGTGGTGAAGTCACCAGGCCGCCTGTGCCAGGCTAGGTGCACTTTGGGCTGGCTGACTTAGATGACTGTAATACTCACACACACACGCACACACGCCTGCACCCAGACACACAGATACACGTTCACACGCCACTCACACACCCATCCACCCAATCACTCACCTCTCACCCACATTTCAGTACCTACCTCCCCACCCAATCCCTCACCTCCAACCCAAATCCCATTACCTCAAACCAACTTCCTCACCCTATCCCTCACATACTCACCCTATCCCTCACCCCGACCCTCTCACCTCCTGATCTCCCCATCCTCACCTTGTCCCTCACCTCCTCACCTTGCCCCCCTCTCCCCCACCTCCTCACCCTGTTTCCCACCCCTCCTCACCATGTCCCCCACCCCCTCCCACACCTCCTCACCCTGTCCCCCCCTCCCTCCCACCCCTCTTCACCGTCCCCCCCCACCCCTCCTCACCCTGTCCCCCACCCCCCCTCCCACCCCTCCTCACCCTGTCCCTCACCTCCTCACCCTGTCCCCCACCCCCTCCCACCCCTCCTCACCCTGTCCCACACCTCCTCACCCCGTCCCCCACCTCCTCACCCTGTCCCCCCCCCCTCCCTCACCTCCTCACCCTGTCCCTCACCTCCTCACCCTGTCCCCCACCCCCTCCCCCACCTCTTCACCTGTCCCCCACCCCCTCCCACATCTCATCACCCCCTCCCTCACCTCCTCACCTTTGCCCCCACCCCCTCCCACACCTCCTCACCCTGTCCCCCACCCCCTCCCACCCCTCCCTCACCCTGCCCCCCCCTCCCTCACCCTGTCCCACCCCTCCTCACCCTCGACTCACCCCCTCCCCACCCCTCCTCACCCTCAGCTCGCCGCCCTCGACTCACCGCGCGCGTCGAACACGCTCACGTAGGAGACGCCGAGCGCCACGCACCACAGCACGGCGTTCGCCACGTCGCGAAATCCACGCTCGGCTCCAGCCGCCTCGCTTAGCACGAGCCCCACGTGCACGGGCAGCTTGCGCAGGGCGCGCCCGTCGTGCCGCGCCATCTCCAGCCCCCTCCTGCCCTCCTCCTCCTCATCCTCATCATCATCATCGCAAGCATCGCCATCATCAACTCCCCCGACCCCTTTCCCCCTGCCCCGGCCGCCGGCGAAGGCGCGCCTCGGCCGGCGGCGCTTCCAGGCGAGCCCGAGGCTGTCCCATCGCGCTAGGCCGCGCTGGAGTTTCGCCTTGAGCGCGAGCAGCGCGTGCAGCAGGCGGAGCACGAGCGCGTACAGCAGGGCCATGGCGAGCCTCTCATGTCGCGGCGCGGGCCTCCTTCAGCCCTCCCGCAACAACCCGGGCGACGAGAGGGCGACAAGAGGGCGTCTGAATGAGGTAGTGAGCGAGAAGAAGCCGTCAGGCGGGCGCCATGCTTGCGAGGGGGTGCGCGTCACACACATCACGCCCCGCCCCCCGTGAGCACATGGAAGCTTCCCATTGGTCCGCTGTGGCAATGACGTCGTGCGTTTTGGTGTGGGGGGGGGAGGGGCGAACGACGTGGCAGTGTGCGCATGCGCGGCAACATCCGCCAACGTCGCGCAAGCGGAATGACGTCATCACGCACTACGGCGGGGCTTGCGCGGTGACGTCACCACGCGCAACTTCGAGCCCACGTGACATGGGGTGACGTCATGGCGGCACTTTATCCTTTCCCACAGTGAAATTCTCATATGATTGGTTCTTTCGGTAAAGTCACGTAGAAGGGAAATAATAAATTAATAACAATTCAACAATTAAATTAAAACAATAAAAACCACAGCAAGCTGTGTTTTTTTTAGTTTTTTTAAACCACAGCAAGCTGTGGTTTTTATTGTGGTTTTCACACCTGATGACGATTGCTTGTGTTGCAATCGAATGTTAATATTTTATTATTATTATTTTATTATTTCCCTTCTACGCGACTTTACCGAAAGAACCAATCTTATCAATCCCTGCAGTCACGAAAGCTTTAAATCGAAAAGTGAAATTCTCATTTACCCACAGTGCCCTGCGCCGTTTCCCATAACGCACTGCGCCCTTACACACAATGCACTGCGCCCTTACCCACAGCGCACTGCGCCCTTACCCACAGCGCACTGCGCCCTTACCCACAGCGCACTGCGCCCTTACCCACAGCGCACTGCGCCCTTACCCACAGCGCACTGCGCCCTTACCCACAGCGCACTGCGCCCTTACCCACAGCGCACTGCGCCCTTACCCACAGCGCACTGCGCCCTTACCCACAGCGCACTGCGCCCTTACCCACAGCGCACTGCGCCCTTACCCACAGCGCACTGCGCCCTTACCCACAGCGCACTGCGCCCTTACCCACAGCGCACTGCGCCCTTACCCACAGCGCACTGCGCCCTTACCCACAGCGCACTGCGCCCTTACCCACAGCGCACTGCGCCCTTACCCACAGCGCACTGCGCCCTTACCCACAGCGCACTGCGCCCTTACCCACAGCGCACTGCGCCCTTACCCACAGCGCACTGCGCTCTAACGTCTGACCCCGTGCCCCTACTGGAGCTTTACAGTTACTCTGTGGTTCTTTGGGTAAAGTGACGTATAAAGATAAAATAGTGAATTAAATACTAGCATACTACGACGTTTCGATTGCAACACAAGCAATCGTCGTCGGGTATAAAAGAAATAGCAACAAAAATCTAACCAGAAAACTATAGACAGACATATGTGTTGCTCTCTCTCTCTCTGTGTATCTTGGTGATATCTGTCTGCCTATATGTCTGTCTATAGTATTTCCGTTTAGATTTTTGTTGCTATTTCATTTATACCCGATGACGATTGCTTGTGTCGCAATCGAAACGTCGTAGTATGCTAGTATTTAATTCACTATTTTATCTTTATACGTCACTTTACCCAAAGAACCAAAGAGTAATTCCTGCAGTCACGAAAGCTCCAAAACAGGTCCCTGCGGGGTGGGCTGGTAGGAACGAACAAATGAATGGCTCTAATAAAATGAAATGGCGGGGGTACGATACGAAGGGAGAGTTTGAGGCCTAGTTCTAGGCTTTAGGCCTAGCTGTAGGCTTTAGGCCGCTGTGAGTTAGTTTTTAATTTAAATGTTTTAATTAAAAACTATCTCAGGGAATTATAAGGGAATGTTACACTTGTTTAGCCAGGAAAGCCTCACCGAGTCTAAAGGTTTTTGTAGGGTCCTGCCAAGTGTTTGCAGTAGGGGGCGATGCTGCTACACCTAATCGGACATCGGACGGACGGACGATATAATCTATTGTAGGCTGGTTCACTTCGTTCCTACCAGTATTAAGCTTTACAGTTGATCGGATTCCTCCTGCAGTCTAAATAACGAAGCTATTTGTGGGTTTACTCTCAGACACATAACCGGTCAAGGCTGATCCTGGGAGCGTCCTCGGGCACGTTTTTGTTTACGCGACAAACCTCACCATCTTCTTGGTTCTTTCGGTAAAGTCACGTAGAAGGGAAATAATGAAATAATAAAAATAAAACATAATTCAATAATTCTCACGACGTTTCGGCCACAACGCAAGCAGCCGTCCTCAGGTGCAGAACAGGTCAATTCAGACTCTGTCTACTTGACGGACCTGTTCTTCACCTGAGGACGGCTGCGTGTGTTGTGGCCGAAACGTCGTGAAAATAATTTTATTATGTTTTATTTTTATTATTTTATTACTTCCCTTCTACGTGACTTTACCGAAAGAACCAAGAAGATGAAACCTCACCAAATAAAACAAACAAACAACCTTTAGAATCAATAACATTGGTAGCGAAAGCCCTACTACGACTACTGCTCGTTACAATGAATATCGGCACCCTAGCACTCACCTCCTCACCTTGATCCTCACCTCACCCTCACCTTGATCCTCACCTCCTCACTCTGCCCATCATCTCCTCCTCACCCCGCCCCTCACCTCCTCACCTCCTCACCTTAATACTCACCCTGTCCCTCACCTCCTCACCTTCACCTTACCCACACCTCCTCCTCACCTTAATCCTCACCTCCTCACCTTAATCCTCACCTTACCCTCCCCTCCTCACCCCGCCCCTCACCTCCTCACCTTAATCCTCACCTCCTCACCTTAATCCTCACCCTGTCCCTCACCTCCTCACCTTCACCTTACCCACCCCTCCTCCTCACCTTAATCCTCACCTCCTCACCTTAATCCTCACCCTGTCCCTCACCTCCTCACCTTCACCTTACCCACCCCTCCTCCTCACCTTAATCCTCACCTCCTCACCATCACCTTACCCCCTCCCCTCCTCCTCACCTTAATCCTCGCCTTACCCCACCCCTCCTCCTCACCTTAATCCTCACCATCACCGTACCCTCCCCTCCTCACTTTCGCCTCCTCACCTTAATCCTCACCATCACCTTACCCACCCCTCCTCCTCACCTTAATCCTCACCTCCTCACCTTAATCCTCACCATCACCTTACCCCACCCCTCCTCCTCACCCTGTCCCTCACATCCTCACCTCCCCCATCCCCTCTACACCCTTGTCCCTGTGGGGGGTGGGGGGGTGTGTGTGGGTGGGGTGTGTGTGGGTTGGGGTGTGTGTGTGTGTAGGTGGGGGTGTGTGTGGGTGGGGGTGTGTGCGGGTGGGGGGTATGTGTGTGGGTGGGGGGTGTGTGTGTGGGTGGGGGGTATGTGTGTGGGTGGGGGGTGTGTGTGTGGGTGGGGGGTGTGTGTGTGGGTGGGGGGTGTGTGTGTGGGTGGGGGGTATGTGTGTGGGTGGGGGGTGTGTGTGTGGGTGGTATGTGTGTGGGTGGGGGGTGTGTGTGTGGGTGGGGGGTGTGTGTGTGGGTGGGGGGGGGGTATGTGTGTGGGTGGGGGGTGTGTGTGTGGGTGGGGGGTGTGTGTGTGGGTGGGGGGTGTGTGTGTGGGTGGGGGGTATGTGTGTGGGTGTGTGTAGGTGGGGGGTGTGTGGGTAGGTGGGGTATGTGTGTGGGTGTGTGTGTGTAGGTGGGGGGTATGTGTGTGGGTGTGTGTGTGTGTGTAGGTGGGGGGTGTGTGGGTGGGGTATGTGTGTGTGTGTAGGTGGGGGGTATGTGTGTGGGTGTGTGTGTGTAGGTGGGGGGTGTGTGTGTGGGTGGGGTATGTGTGTGTGGTGGGTGGGGGGTATGTGTGTGTGGGGTATGTGTGTGTGGTGGGTGGGGGGTGTGTGTGTGTGGGGTATGTGTGTGGGTGGGGGGTATGTGGGTGGGTGGGGTATGTGTGTGGGTGTGTGTGTGTAGGTGAGGCTCGTGAAGGACGCTACTGGGCAGTTGGAGGCAGTCGCCCTCCAACAACAACGGAGGGCGGAGGAGCGACGCTCACAACAACGAGCGGAGCGCCGGGTGGCTAAAGCACAGCAAGTTGGCACAGTAGGGGGCACAGGTGGTGCATCAGCCAGTCATCTCGGTCATCTCGGTCATCTCGGTCATCTCGGTCAGTCGACCCGTGGCACCTGGGTCTGCCCCGTGACCTCCTGCCAGCGGGCGTTCGACACTTCACGTGGCCTCAAGGTGCACATGGCCTGGCACAAGCGTCGTGGTGACGTCACCGCCACTTAGTGGCGAATGGCGGTTGTTGTTGTTGTAGGTGGGGGGTATGTGTGTGGGTGTGTGTGTGTAGGTGGGGGGTGTGTGGGTGGGTGGGGTATGTGTGTGTGTGAACCCATCCCCTCTACCAAGATGGCGTCGACGCGTCGCTTCCAGAATCCGTACCCCGACTACAGCGGGTCCCTGGTGCCGAGCTGCACGAGGGAGGCGCTGCTCCCCGTCGTGGCCGAGCTGGTGGACAGGGTCGTGTCCCACACGAGCGGCGCCGGAGGCCGCGGCAGCGGCGGCGGTGTCTACGTGGGGCCAGCGGGTGCGGCCTACATGCTGGTTCGGGCCCTAGACGCTGGCCTGGAGGCTCCGCGGGACGTGAGCTACCTGGAGACGGCGTGGCGGCTAGGCGAGGCCGGGCTGCGCGGAGTCGAGCGGGACCCCGAGAGCCGGGCCTCCTTCCTGCTGGGTCTCGACTAACACTCTATCGTCTCACGTCTCTCTGTGTCTCTCTGTGTGTCTCTTTGTGTCTCTCTGTGTCTCTCTGTGTGTCTCTGTGTCTCTGTGTGTCTCTGTGTGTCTCTGTCTGTGTGTCTCTGTCTGTGTCTCTGTGTGTCTCTGTGTATCTCTGTGTCTCTGTGTGTCTCTCTCTGTGTGTCTCTTTGTGTCTCTGTGTCTCTCTGTCTCTCTGTGTGTGTCTCTGTGTATCTGTGTCTCTCTGTGTCTCTGTGTGTGTCTCTGTCTTTGTGTCTCTCTGTGTCTCTGTCTTTGTGTCTCTCTGTCTCTCTGTGTCTGTCTTTGTGTCTCTCTGTGTCTCTGTGTGTCTCTCTGTGTCTCTGTGTCACTGTGTGTCTCTCTGTGTGTGTCTCTGTGTCTCTGTGTGTCTGTGTCTCACTGTGTCTCTGTCTGTCTCTGTGTCACGGTGTCTCTATCTCTGTGTCTCTGTCTGTCTCTGTGTTTCTGTCTCTGTGTGTCTGTGTGTCTGTGTCTCTGTGTCTCTGTGTGTCTCTGTGTGTCTCTCTGTGTCTCTGTGTCTCACTGTGTCTCTGTGTGTCTCTCTGTCTCTCTGTGTGTCTGTGTGTCTCTCTGTCTGTGTCTCTGTGTGTCTCTGTGTCTCACTGTGTCTCTGTCTGTGTCTCTCTGTGTCTCTGTCTGTGTGTGTCTCTGTGTGTCTCTCTGTCTCTCTGTGTGTCTGTGGGTCTACTTGAGTCTGTGGGTCTCTGTGTGAGTCTGTGTGTCTCTACGTGAGTCTGTGGGTCTCTGTGTGAGTCTGTGGGTCTCTGTGTAAGTCTGTAGGTCTCTGTGTGAGTCTGTGGGTCTCTGTTTGAGTCTGTGGGTCTACTTGAGTATGTGGGTGTCTGTGTGAGTCTGTGTGTCTCTACGTGAGTCTGTGGGTCTCTGTGTGAGTCTGTGGGTCTCTGTGTGAGTCTGTGGGTCTCTGTGTGAGTCTGTGTGTCTCTACGTGAGTCTGTGGGTCTCTGTGTGAGTCTGTGGGTCTCTGTGTGAGTCTGTGGGTCTCTGTGTGAGTCTGTGGGTCTCTGTGTGAGTCTGTGGGTCTCTGTGTGAGTCTGTGGGTCTCTGTGTGAGTCTGTGGGTCTCTACGTGAGTCTGTGGGTCTCTACGTGAGTCTGTGGGTCTCTACGTGAGTCTGTGGGTCTCTGTGTGAGTCTGTGGGTCTCTACGTGAGTATGTGGGTCTCTACATGAGTCTGTGGGTCTCTGTGTGAGTCTGTGGGTCTCTGTGTGAGTCTGTAGGTCTCTGTGTGAGTCTGTGGGTCTCTGTTTGAGTCTGTGGGTCTACTTGAGTCTGTGGGTCTCTGTGTGAGTCTGTGTGTCTCTACGTGAGTCTGTGGGTCTCTGTGTGAGTCTGTGGGTCTCTGTGTGAGTCTGTAGGTCTCTGTGTGAGTCTGTGGGTCTCTGTTTGAGTCTGTGGGTCTACTTGAGTCTGTGGGTCTCTGTGTGAGTCTGTGTGTCTCTACGTGAGTCTGTGGGTCTCTGTGTGAGTCTGTGGGTCTCTGTTTGAGTCTGTGGGTCTACTTGAGTCTGTGGGTCTCTATGTGGGTCTGTGGGTCTCTGTGTGAGTCTGTGGGTCTCTGTGTTCAATGTACACACACAGAGACCCACAGACATCCAGACCCATAGAGATACTCACAAAGACTCCTGGTGAAGGGCAACACCAGTGACGATTATTTGAACCGGTCCTGGGCCTCCCCTAAGTAGACTCGGCCTCAAATGAGTGCCCGGTGCGGTGTGTAGTGAACATCGCCACTGGGGGAGACAAAGGCGGCCGGGCGTGGTGCTGGCCACCCACCCCCTCTGTGTGTGCCACAGTGCCGGTAGCCTTCATAGGCGCTGCTGCTACTCGCTAACAGCCCTTGCCCCTCCAGTCTGCTACAGGCTACACGGGGGATCTTTGTCTTTGTGTGTTCATAGGCGCTGCTACTCGCTACTGACAGCACTTGCCCCTACAGGCTGTTAGAGGCTACACGGGGGGTCTTTGTCTTTGTGTGCTACTCGCTAACAGCACTTGCCCCTTCAGTCTGCCACAGGCTGCACGGGGGATCTTTTTCTTTGTGTGCTACTCGCTAACAGCACTTGCCCCTCCAGTCTGCTACAGGCTACACGGGGGACCTTTGTCTCTGTGCGCGTGTGTTGCAGGTGGAGCTGGCGTGTACGTGGTGCTGGCCATGGTGAGCCTGCGCATGGGGCAGAGGGAGCGTGCGCTGGAGTTTGCGTCGCAATACGCCGCTCTTTACGAGGTGAGTAAGTGAGTGAGTGGGTGGGTGGGTGAGTGGGTGAGTGGGTGAGTGGGTGGGTGGGTGAGTGAGTGGGTGGGTGAGTGGGTGGGTGAGTGGGTGAGTGGGTGAGTGGGTGAGTGGGTGAGTGAGTGAGTGAGTGGGTGGGTGAGTGGGTGGGTGAGTGGGTGGGTGGGTGGGTGAGTGGGTGGGTGGGTGAGTGGGTGGGTGGGTGAGTGGGTGGGTGTGTGAGTGGGTGAGTGGGTGGGTGGGTGGGTGAGTGGGTGGGTGGGTGAGTGGGTGGGTGGGTGAGTGGGTGGGTGTGTGAGTGGGTGAGTGGGTGGGTGGGTGAGTGGGTGGGTGGGTTGGTGAGTGGGTGGGTGGGTGGGTGAATGGGTGGGTGGGTGGTTGAGTGGGTGGGTGGGTGGGTGAGTGGGTGGGTGAGTGGGTGGGTGAGTGGGTGAGTGAGTGGGTGAGTGAGTGAGTGGGTGGGTGTGTGGGTGAGTGAGTGGGTGGGTGAGTGAGTGAGTGGGTGGGTGGGTGGGTGGGTGAGTGGGTGGGTGGGTGGGTGGGTGGGTGAGTGGGTGGGTGGGTGGGTGAGTGGGTGGGTGGGTGGGTGGGTGGGTGAGTGGGTGGGTGGGTGGGTGAGTGGGTGGGTGGGTGGGTGAGTCGGTGGGTGGGTGGGTGAGTCGGTGGGTGGGTGGGTGAGTGGGTGGGTGAGTGGGTGGGTGAGTGGGTGGGTGGGTGGGTGGGTGGGTGGGTGAGTGGGTGGGTGGGTGGGTGGGTGAGTGGGTGGGTGGGTGAGTGGGTGGGTGGGTGAGTGGGTGGGTGGGTGGGTGGGTGGGTGGGTGGGTGGGTGAGTGAGTGAGTGAGTGGGTGGGTGAGTGGGTGAGTGGGTGGGTGAGTGAGTGGGTGAGTGGGTGGGTGGGTGAGTGAGTGGGTGAGTGGGTGGGTGAGTGAGTGAGTGAGTGGGTGGGTGAGTGGATGGGTGGGTGGGTGGGTGAGTGAGTGGGTGAGTGGGTGAGTGAGTGGGTGAGTGAGTGGGTGAGTGGGTGAGTGGGTGGGTGAGTGGGTGGGTGAGTGGGTGGGTGGGTGGGTAAGTGAGTGAGTGGGTGGGTGGGTGGGTGAGTGGGTGGGTGGGTGGGTGAGTGGGTGGGTGGGTGGGTGAGTGGGTGGGTGGGTGGGTGAGTGGGTGGGTGGGTGGGTGGGTGAGTGGGTGGGTGGGTGGGAGTGGGTGAGTGGGTGGGTGGGTGAGTGGGTGGGTGAGTGGGTGGGTGGGTGGGTGGGTGAGTGAGTGGGTGAGTGAGTGGGTGAGTGAGTGGGTGAGTGGGTGGGTGAGTGGGTGGGTGAGTGAGTGGGTGGGTGGGTGAGTGAGTGTGTGAGTGAGTGTGTGAGTGAGTGTGTGAGTGAGTGTGTGAGTGAGTGTGTGAGTGAGTGTGTGAGTGTGTGAGTGAGTGTGTGAGTGAGTGTGTGAGTGAGTGTGTGTATGTGTGAGTGTGTGAGTGAGTGAGTGTATGTGTGAGTGTGTGAGCGAGTGAGTGTGTGAGTGAGCGAAGTGAGCGTGCGAGTGTGTGTGTGTGTGAGTTGAGTGAGTGGTGCTGACAAAGGCGGCCGGGCGTGGTGCTGGCCACCCACCCACTCGTGTGCCACAGTGTCGGTAGCCTTCATCGCTGCTGCTACTCGCTACTGACAGCACTTGCCCCTACAGGCTGCTACAGGCTACACGGGGGACCTTTGTCTTTGTGTGTGCAGGTGTGTGTGCAGCCGCGCTTCCTGCCGTGTGGCTCCGACGAGCTGTTTGTGGGGCGCGCCGGGTTCCTGCACGGAGCCGATTACCTCTCCAGAGAGCTGGGGGTCCCAGTACGCACACACACACACTGACACACACACACACTGACACACACACACACACGCAGAGACTTACACACACACACAGACACACACACACCTACACACACACACGCAGAGACTTACACACACACTGACACACACACACACACTGACACACACACACACTGACACACACACACACACGCAGAGACTTACACACACACACACAGACACACACACACCTACACACACACACGCAGAGACTTACACACACACTGACACACACACACTGACACACACACACACTGACACACACACGCAGAGACTTACACACACACACAGGCACACACACACCTACACACACACACGCAGAGACTTACACACACACTGACACACACACACACACTGACACACACACAGATACTTACACACACATGCGCAGAGACTTACACACACACACATACAGACTTACACACACACACACACAGATACTTACACACACACACACACAGATACTTACACACACACAGATACTTACACACACACAGATACTTACACACACACACACAGATACTTACACACACACACACAGATACTTACACACACACAAATACTTACACACACACACACAGATACTTACACACACACAGATACTTACACACACACACACAGATACTTACACACACACACACAGATACTTACACACACACAGATACTTACACACACACACACAGATACTTACACACACACACACAGATACTTACACACACACAAATACTTACACACACACACACAGATACTTACACACACACACACAGATACTTACACACACACACACAGATACTTACACACACACAGATACTTACACACACACACACAGATACTTACACACACACACACAGATACTTACACACACACAGATACTTACACACACACACACAGATACTTACACACACACACACAGATACTTACACACACACAAATACTTACACACACACACACAGATACTTACACACACACACACAGATACTTACACACACACACACAGATACTTACACACACACAGATACTTACACACACACACACAGATACTTACACACACACACACAGATACTTACACACACACAAATACTTACACACACACACGCGCAGAGACTTACACACACAGAGAGCTGGGGGTCCCAGTACGCACACACACACACACCTACACACACACACACGCAGATACTGACACACACACACGCGCAGAGACTTACACACACACATAGACTTACACACACACACAGATACCTACACACACACATACAGGCTTACACACACAGACTGACACACACACAGACTGACACACACACACACATACTTACACACACAGAGAGCTGGGGGTCCCAGTACGAACACACACACACACCTACACACACACACAGAGACTTACACACACACACAGATACTTACACACACACAGATACTTACACACACACACACCTACACACACACACGCGCGCAGAGACTTACACACACACAGGCTCACACAGACACACACACACAGATACTTACACACACACACGCGCAGAGACTTACACACACACACACACACAGACTGACACACACACACAGATTGACACACACAGACTTACACACACACACAGACTGACACACACACACAGATTGACACACACAGACTTACACACACACACACAGACTTACACAAACACACATACCTATACACACACACAGACTTGCACACACACACACACACATACTTATACACACACACATATCTCTCCGTGTGTCTCTCCCCGTGTCTCTCCGTGTTTCTCTCCATGCGTCACCCCGTGTCTCTCCGAGTCTCACCCCGTGTCTCCCCGTGTGTCTCCCCGTGTCTCCTCGTGTGTCTCCCCGTGTCTCTCCGTGTGTCTCCCCGTGTGTCTCTCCGTGTCTCTCCCCGTGTGTCTCTCTCCGTGCGTCACCCCGTGTGTCTCCCCGTGTCTCTCCCCGCGTGTCTCTGTGTCTCTCTCCGTGTGTCTCCCCGTGTCTCTCCGTGCGTCACCCCGTGTCTCCCCGTGTCTCCCCGTGTCTCACTCCGTGTGTCTCTACGTGTCTCTCTCGGTGTCTCACCCCATGTGTCTCCGTGTCTCTCCGTGTCTCTCCGTGTCTCACCCCGTGTCTCTCCCCGCGTGTCTCCCCGCGTGTCTCTACGTGTCTCTCTCGGTGTCTCACCCCATGTGTCTCCGTGTCTCTCCGTGTCTCTCCGTGTCTCACCCCGTGTCTCTCCCCGCGTGTCTCCCCGCGTGTCTCTACGTGTCTCTCTCGGTGTCTCACCCCATGTCTCTCTCCGCGTGTCTCCGTGTGTCTCCCCGTGTGTCTCCCCGTGTCTCTCCGTGTGTCTCCCCGCGTGTCTCACCCCGTGTCTCTTCCCGTGTCTCTCCGTGTCTCCCCGTGTGTCTCCCCGTGTCTCTCCGTGTGTCTCCCCGTGTCTCTCTCCGTGCGTCTCCCCGTGTCTCTCCGTGTGTCTCCCCGTGTCTCTCCCCGCGTGTCTTCGTGTCTCTCTCCATGCGTCACCCCATGTCTCTCTCCGTGCGTCACCCCGTGTCTCACCCCGTGTCTCCCCGTGTCTCCGGCTGCGCAGGTGCTGACCCGCGATCAGATAGCGTGCCTGTGCAGCGTGATGGTGACGTCGGGGGAGGAGTACGCTCGCTCCACGCACAGCGCCAGCCCCCTCATGTACGCCTACTACGGCACAGAGTACCTGGGTAGGCAACTCACTCACTCAGTCAGTCACTCGCTCGCTCACTCACTCACTCAGTCACTCACTCACTCAGTTACTCACTCAGTCACTCACTCAGTCACTCGCTCACTCACTCACTCAGTCACTCACTCACTCACTCAGTCACTCACTCACTCACTCACTCAGTCACTCGCTCGCTCACTCACTCAGTCAGTCACTCAGTCACTCACTCAGTCACTCACTCAGTCACTCGCTCGCTCGCTCCACGCACAGCGCCAGCCCCCTCATGTACGCCTACTACGGCACAGAGTACCTGGGTAGGCAACTCACTCACTCAGTCAGTCACTCGCTCGCTCACTCACTCACTCAGTCACTCACTCACTCAGTTACTCACTCAGTCACTCACTCAGTCACTCGCTCACTCACTCACTCAGTCACTCACTCACTCACTCAGTCACTCACTCACTCACTCACTCAGTCACTCGCTCGCTCACTCACTCAGTCAGTCACTCAGTCACTCACTCAGTCACTCACTCAGTCACTCGCTCGCTCACTCCACGCACAGCGCCAGCCCCCTCATGTACGCCTACTACGGCACAGAGTACCTGGGTAGGCAACTCACTCACTCACTCAGTCACTCGCTCGCTCACTCACTCACTCAGTCACTCACTCACTCAGTTACTCACTCAGTCACTCACTCAGTCACTCGCTCACTCACTCACTCAGTCACTCACTCACTCACTCAGTCACTCGCTCGCTCACTCACTCAGTCAGTCACTCAGTCACTCACTCAGTCACTCACTCAGTCACTCGCTCGCTCACTCCACGCACAGCGCCAGCCCCCTCATGTACGCCTACTACGGCACAGAGTACCTGGGTAGGCAACTCACTCACTCAGTCAGTCACTCGCTCGCTCACTCACTCACTCAGTCACTCACTCACTCAGTTACTCACTCAGTCACTCACTCAGTCACTCGCTCACTCACTCACTCAGTCACTCACTCACTCACTCAGTCACTCACTCACTCACTCAGTCACTCGCTCGCTCACTCACTCAGTCAGTCACTCAGTCACTCACTCAGTCACTCACTCAGTCACTCGCTCGCTCGCTCCACGCACAGCGCCAGCCCCCTCATGTACGCCTACTACGGCACAGAGTACCTGGGTAGGCAACTCACTCACTCAGTCAGTCACTCGCTCGCTCACTCACTCACTCAGTCACTCACTCACTCAGTTACTCACTCAGTCACTCACTCAGTCACTCGCTCACTCACTCACTCAGTCACTCACTCACTCACTCAGTCACTCACTCACTCACTCACTCAGTCACTCGCTCGCTCACTCACTCAGTCAGTCACTCAGTCACTCACTCAGTCACTCACTCAGTCACTCGCTCGCTCACTCCACGCACAGCGCCAGCCCCCTCATGTACGCCTACTACGGCACAGAGTACCTGGGTAGGCAACTCACTCACTCACTCAGTCACTCGCTCGCTCACTCACTCACTCAGTCACTCACTCACTCAGTTACTCACTCAGTCACTCACTCAGTCACTCGCTCACTCACTCACTCAGTCACTCACTCACTCACTCAGTCACTCGCTCGCTCACTCACTCAGTCAGTCACTCAGTCACTCACTCAGTCACTCACTCAGTCACTCGCTCGCTCACTCCACGCACAGCGCCAGCCCCCTCATGTACGCCTACTACGGCACAGAGTACCTGGGTAGGCAACTCACTCACTCACTCAGTCACTCGCTCGCTCACTCACTCACTCAGTCACTCACTCACTCAGTTACTCACTCAGTCACTCACTCAGTCACTCGCTCACTCACTCACTCAGTCACTCACTCACTCAGTCACTCACTCACTCACTCGTACCCTACCCGTACTCGGCCGGGTACGGGTAGGGTACGAGTACGGCCGGGTACAGGTAGGGTACGGGTACGGCCGAGTACGGCCGGGTACGGGTAGGGTACGGGTAGGGTACGGGTATGGGTAGTGTACGGGTACGGGTAGTGTACGGGTAGGGTAGGGGTACGGGTAGGGTACGGGTAGGGTACGAGTACGGTACGAGTACGGGTATGGGTAGGGTACAGGTAGGGTATGGTACGGGTAGGGGTGGTAAGGAATCAAAACCCGTTTGCGACCTCTGCCACTGCACCACCGCTCCCCCCCCTCAACTCGCTAACAGCACTTGCCCCGACAGCCCATTAGAGCAGTGGTCGGGACCTTTTCGACTGGGAGAGCCATAAAAGCCAAATAATTCTAAATATATTGCATTGAGAGCCATGTAGTATTTTTAACGTATAATAAATTAAAAATGTCTTACTTTTAATGCGACTTCTGGTGCTGCATGGTTTTGCTGATGGCCTTGTCGTCTGGTTCGTAACGTGGGCATCGAGGCCCCGTGACCCGTGACATTTCTCTTCAAAAACTAATTTCTGTTTACTTTAAAACGACACGGTACCATTAAGCAACATCACAAGTATTTTAAAATCAGTTCCAAACTGATTTTGTGTATTTTTGTTTTTCAACTCAAAAATTGTCTGGGAGCCATATGCCGTCACCGGAAGAGCCACATGTGGCTCGCGAGCCACAGGTTCCCGACCGCTGCATCGGAGGCTACGCGGGGGAACTCTGTCTGTGGTGCAGGGGCGGCCCACTCACTCACCCACTCACCTTCACACACGCCTCACACACACGCCTCACACACACACACGCCTCACACACACACTCACTCACACACTCACTCAGTCACCCACTCACTCACCCACTCACCTTCACACACACACGCCTCACACACAAACACGCCTCACACACACTCACACACTCACTCAGTCACCCACTCACTCACACACTCACTCAGTCACTCACTAACACACTCACTCACTCTACCACACAGCACTTGCCCCGACAGTCCGTCACAGGCTACACGGGGGACCTCTGTCTGTGGTGCAGGGGCGGCCCACTCACTCACCCACTCACCTTCACACACACACGCCTCACACACACACATGCCTCACACACACACTCACTCACACACTCACTCACACACTCACTCAGTCACCCACTCACTCACTCACTCTACCATTCACTCACTCACCCACCCACTCACTCACTCTACCATTCACTCACTCACTCACCCACTCACTCACTCACCCACTCACTCACTCACCCACTCACTCACCCACTCACTCACTCACTCACTCACTCACTCACCCACTCACTCACTCACACACTCACTCACTCTACCACACAGCACTTGCCCCGACAGTCCGTCACAGGCTACGCGGGGGCCTCTGTCTGTGGTGCAGGGGCGGCCCACGGGCTGTGCGCGGTGCTGCTGGCGCTGCTGTGCCACGTGGAGGTGCTGGACGGGCGGCAGGCAGCGCTCGTCTGGGGCGCCGTAGACTTCCTGCTGCAGCTGCAGGGGCCCGAGGGGGCCGCCCCCGGGGCCGACAACTGGGCCCCCGCCATGGGGGAGGGGCGGCCGCGGGTGGACGCCGAGGAACTGGTGCACTGGTGCCACGGGGCGCCTGGTACGGCGCTCGGTCGGTCGGTCGGTCGGTCGGTCGCTCGGTCGGTCGGTCGGTCACTCGCTCGCTCACTCACTCGCTGAGCCACTCGCTCGCTCGCTCACTCGCTCGCTCGCTCAGTCGCTCGCTCGCTCACTCACTCGCTCGCTCACTCGCTCGCTCGCTCACTCGCTCGCTCGCTCACTCGCTCAGTCGCTCGCTCACTCGCTCGCTCGCTCACTCACTCAGTCACTCACTCACTCGCTCGCTCACTCGCTCACTCACTCAGTCACTCACTCACTCGCTCGCTCACTCACTCTCTCACTCACTCTACCACTCACTTACTCTACCACTCGCTCGCTCGCTCATTCACCAACTCGCTCTACCACTCACTCCCTCCCTCCCTCCGACCCTGACGACGCCTGCTGCTGCTGCTGCGGCTGCGGCTGCTGCTGCATATTGGAGTGTGCGTCTCTCTCACCGTGTTCCACGGGGGTTTGTCTCCGGGTCCTCCGGTTTCCGCTCCCACATTTAAACCCGTCGCCCACGCGGCGACGGCGACGACGACGACGCTGAGCCACGTGACCTAGCTGAGCCACGTGACCTAGCTGAGCCACGTGGCCTAGCTCAGCCACGTGACCTAGCTGAGCCACGTGACCTAGCTGAGCCACGTGGCCTAGCTCAGCCACGTGACCTAGCTCAGCCACGTGACCTAGCTGAGCCACGTGACCTAGCTGAGCCACGTGACCTAGCTGAGCCACGTGACCTAGCTGAGCCACGTGACCAAGCTCAGCCACGTGACCTAGCTGAGCCACGTGACCTAGCTGAGCCACGTGACCTAGCTGAGCCACGTGACCTAGCTGAGCCACGTGGCCTAGCTGAGCCACGTGACCTAGCTGGGCCACGTGACCTAGCTGAGCCACGTGGCCTAGCTGAGCCACGTGACCTAGCTGAGCCACGTGACCTAGCTGGGCCACGTGACCAAGCTGAGCCACGTGACCTAGCTGAGCCACGTGACCTAGCTGAGCCACGTGACCGAGCTGAGCCACGTGACCTAGCTGGGCCACGTGACCAAGCTGAGCCACGTGGCCTAGCTGAGCCACGTGACCGAGCTGAGCCACGTGACCGAGCTGAGCCATGTGACCTAGCTGAGCCACGTGGCCTAGCTGAGCCACGTGGCCTAGCTGAGCCACGTGACCAAGCTGCCATCTTGCGTCACGGCATCTGAGTGTGACACCACGCTCGCCCTGACAAAGATACATTTCGATGTAAAGCTTTCGTGACTGCAGCAGGGATTCGCCTTCTTGGTTCTTTCGGTAAAGTCACGTAGAAGGGAAGTAATAAAATAATAAAAATAAAACATAATAAAATATTTTATTATGTTTAATGAAAATAATAAAATAAAACTTAATCAAATGTGAGAATTATTTTATTGTGTTTTTTTAAAATTATTTTATTACTTCCCTTCTACGTGATGCCTTTACCGAAAGAACCAAGAAGATGAAAGATACATTTTTACCGATTTCTGCCAACCGCTACCCCCCCCCCCGTGCCCCCCCCCGTGCCCCCCCCCGTGCCCCCCCCCCGTGCCCCCCCGTGCCCCCCCCCCCGTGCCCCCCCCCGTGCCCCCCCCCCCCTAGGAGTGGCCCACCTGTTTGTGCGAGCGTTTGCGTCTTCGCGAGAGCCACGCTTCCTGCGTGCGTGCGAGCGCGCGGGGGAGCTGGTGTGGCGCAAGGGGCTGCTCAAGAAGGGTCCCGGCGTGTGCCACGGCGTGGCCGGCAACGCCTACCTCTTCCTGCTGCTGCACCGCCTCACCGGGGAGCAGAGGCACCTCTACCGCGCACAGAGGTTGCACAACAACACACACACAGCACACACACACACACATACACCACACACACACACACCACACACACACCGCACACACACACAGACACACACACAGCACACACACACACCCTACCTCTTCCTGCTGCTGCACCGCCTCACCGGGGAGCAGAGGCACCTCTACCGCGCACAGAGGTTGCACAACAACACACACACAGCACACACACACACACATACACCACACACACACACACCACACACACACCGCACACACACACAGACACACACACAGCACACACACACACCCTACCTCTTCCTGCTGCTGCACCGCCTCACCGGGGAGCAGAAACACCTCTACCGCGCACAGAGGTTGCACAACAACACACACACCGCACACAATACACACATACACACACACACACCACACACACACCGCACACACACACACCACACACACACCACACACACACACACCGCACACACACCACACACACACACACCACACAGCACACACACACACACATACACCACACACACACACACCACACACACACCGCACACACACACATCCTACCTCTTCCTGCTGCTGCACCGCCTCACCGGGGAGCAGAGACACCTCTACCGCGCACAGAGGTCGCACAACAACACACACACAGCACATACACACACCACACACACACCACACACACACACACCACACACACACCACACACACACCACACACACACACACCGCATACACACAGCACACACACAGCACACACACACAGACACACACACACACAGACACACACACACACACATTCACACACACAGCACACACACACCACACACACCACACACACCACACACACACCGCACACACATACACCACACACACCACACACACACCACACACACCACACACACACACACACCACCCACACACACACACACCACACACACCACACACACCGCACACACCACCACACACACACCACCCCATCCACCCGTGTCCCCCCTTGACTCCTTCTCCCCGCGTCTCCCCCTCTCTCCCCCTCTCTCCCCGCGTCTCCCCGTGTCTCCCTCTCTCCCCGTGTCTCCCTGCGTCTCCCCGTGTCTCCCTCTCTCCCCGTGTCTCCCCGCGTCTCCCCGTGTCTCCCTCTCTCCCCGTGTCTCCCCGCGTCTCCCCGTGTCTCCCTCTCTCCCCGTGTCTCCCCGCGTCTCCCCGTGTCTCCCTCTCTCCCCGTGTCTCCCCGCGTCTCCCCGTGTCTCCCTCTCTCCCCGTGTCTCCCTGCGTCTCCCCGTGTCTCCCTCTCTCCCCGTGTCTCCCTGCGTCTCCCCGTGTCTCCCTCTCTCCCCGTGTCTCCCTGCGTCTCCCCGTGTCTCCCCGTGTCTCCCCGCGTCTCCCTCTCTCCCCCTCTCTCCCCCTCTCTCCCTGTGTCTCCCTCTCTCCCCGTGTCTCCCTGCGTCTCCCCGTGTCTCCCTCTCTCCCCCTCTCTCCCCGCATCTCCCCGCGTCTCCCCGCGTCTCCCCGCGTCTCCCCGTGTCTCCCTTTCTCCCCCTCTCTCCCCGCGTCTCCCCGTGTCTCCCTCTCTCCCCGCGTCTCCCCGTGTCTCCCCGTGTCTCCCCGTGTCTCCCCGTGTCTCCCTCTCTCCCCGCGTCTCCCCGCGTCTCCCCGCGTCTCCCCGTGTCTCCCTTTCTCCCCCTCTCTCCCCGCGTCTCCCCGTGTCTCCCTCTCTCCCCGCGTCTCCCCGTGTCTCCCCGTGTCTTCCCGTGTCTCCCTCTCTCCCCGCGTCTCCCTCTCTCCCCGCGTCTCCCCGCGTCTCCCCGCGTCTCCCCGTGTCTCCCTTTCTCCCCCTCTCTCCCCGCGTCTCCCCGTGTCTCCCTCTCTCCCCGCGTCTCCCCGTGTCTCCCCGTGTCTCCCTCTCTCCCCGCGTCTCCCTCTCTCCCCGCGTCTCCCCGCGTCTCCCCGCGTCTCCCCGCGTCTCCCCGCGTCTCCCCGCGTCTCCCCGCGTCTCCCCGCGTCTCCCCGCGTCTCCCCGCGTCTCCCCGCGTCTCCCCGCGTCTCCCCGCGTCTCCCCGCGTCTCCCCGCGTCTCCCCGCGTCTCCCCGCGTCTCCCCGCGTCTCCCCGCGTCTCCCCGCGTCTCCCCGCGTCTCCCCGCGTCTCCCCGCGTCTCCCCGTGTCTCCCCGTGTCTCCCCGTGTCTCCCCGTGTCTCCCCGTGTCCCAGGTTTGCGGAGTTCCTGTGGACCCCGGAGTTTGCGTCGGGGGCGCGCACCCCGGACGCGCCGCACAGCCTGTACGAGGGGCTGGCTGGCACCGCCTGCTTCCTGCTCGACCTGCTCAACCCGGCCAGCGCACACTTCCCCCTGTTCGACGCCTTGCTCTGAGCACGGCGGCACAACCACGGGGCACAACCACGGGGCACAACCACGGGGAACAACCACGCGGCACAACCACGCGGGAGAACCACGCGGGAGAACCACGCGCACAACCACACGGGGCACAACCACACGGCACAACCACGGGGCACAACCACGGGGCACAACCACACGGGGCACAACCACACGGCACAACCACGCGGCACAACCACGCGGCACAACCACGCGGCACAACCACGCGGGAGAACCACGCGGGAGAACCACGGGGCACAACCACGGGGCACAACCACGGGGCACAACCACACGGGGAACAACCACGCGGCACAACCACGCGGGAGAACCACGCGCACAACCACGGGGCACAACCACACGGGGCACAACCACACGGCACAACCACACGGCACAACCACACGGCACAACCACGGGGCACAACCACGGGGCACAACCACACGGGGCACAACCACACGGCACAACCACACGGCACAACCACGCGGCACAACCACGCGGCACAACCACGCGGGAGAACCATGGGGCACAACCACGGGGCACAACCACGGGGCACAACCACGCGGCACAACCACGCGGCACAACCACGCGGGAGAACCACGCGGGAGAACCACGGGGCACAACCACGGGGCACAACCACACGGGGCACAACCACACGGCACAACCACGCGGGAGAACCACGGGGCACAACCACGGGACACAACCACACGGCACAACCACGGGGCACAACCACGGGACACAACCACACGGGGCACAACCACGCGGGGCACAACCACGGGGCGCAACCACGCGGGGCACAACCACACGGCACAACCACGGGGCACAACCACGGGACACAACCACACGGGGCACAACCACGCGGGGCACAACCACGGGGCACAACCACGCGGGGCACAACCACACGGCACAACCACGGGGCACAACCACGGGACACAACCACACGGGGCACAACCACGCGGGGCACAACCACGGGGCACAACCACGCGGGGCACAACCACGGGGCACAACCACGCGGGGCACAACCACACGGCACAACCACGAGGCACAACCACGGGGCGCAACCACGCGGTTAGGTAGATGCCCGTGCCTATCACCACCACCACCGCTTCACCACCGCCGCCGCCACCACCATCACCGCCACCACCACCGCCATCACCACTGCCACCGCCACCATCGCGACGGCCGCCGTGCCTCCCGTGTTGTGACGCTCAAGCCCCACCACCGCCGCCACCACCGCCACCACCGCCACCACCACCACCACGCCACTCGCTCACCCCGACAGCACAAACAGCCTCACCACCGCCACCGCCACCACCGCCACCGCCGCCACCGCCACCACCGCCACCACCGCCACCACCACGCCACTCGCTCACCCCGACAGCACAAACAGCCTCACCACCACCACCACCGCCACCACCGCCACCACCGCCACCACCGCCACCACCGCCACCACCACCACCACCACGCCACTCGCTCGCCCCGACAGCATAAACAGCCTCACCACCACCACCGCCACCACCGCCACCACCACCACCACCGCCACCACCGCCACCACCGCCACCACCACCACCACCACGCCACTCGCTCACCCCGACAGCACAAACAGCCTCACCACCACCACCACCGCCACCACCGCCACCACCACCACCGCCACCACCGCCACCACCGCCACCGCCACCACCGCCACCACCACCACCACGCCACTCGCTCACCCCGACAGCACAAACAGCCTCACCACCGCCACCACCGCCACCACCGACACCACCGCCACCACCACCACCGCCACCACCGCCACCACCACCACCACCACGCCACTCGCTCACCCCGACAGCACAAACAGCCTCACCACCACCGACACCACCGCCACCACCACCACCGCCACCACCGCCACCACCACCACCACGCCACTCGCTCACCCCGACAGCCCAAACAGCCTCACCACCACCACCACCACCGCCGCCACCACCACCACCACGCCACTCGCTCACCCCGACAGCACAAACAGCCTCACAACCACCGCTGCTGCTGCTGCTGCTTGTTGTTGTTGTTGTCGTCGTGTTTAGTTTGTTGTCCTTATCCCCCCGCCCGCACCTCCGATTAGCCGCGGTTGGCTACGTACGGCGCGAAAGAAGTTGAACGTACACACACAAAGACCCACACACACACGGACACAGACACACACACACAGACACACACACACAGATACTTACACACACACACAGACACACGCACAGACACACACAGACACACAGACAGACACACACACACACCTAGACACACAGACACACACACAGACACACACACACACCTAGACACACAGACACACACACCTAGACACACAGACACACACACCTAGACACCTAGACACAGACACACACACAGACACACAGACACACAGACACACACACAGACACACACAGACACACACACACACAGACACACACACACAGACACACACACAGACACACATACACACACAGACGCACACACAGACACACACACCTAGACACACACACAGTCACACACACACACCTAGACACACCTAGACACACACACACACCACCAGTTTGTAACCCTCTTTCGCTGCGCCTGTACCACTCCCCGCGTGCACTAGTTATTTATTTATCCGTTCGTCGACAGCGTTTTTCTCGTCGACGATGCACTCCGTGCGTCGTCACCGCCGCCGTTACGTCCACCGCTCCAGAGCCGGCCCAGCCACAAAGCGACCCTTGCAATTGCAAAGGGCCCCGTGGCCAGCAGAGGGCCCCCCTAGAGTCACTGCTAGCTAGTGGGTGAAAACAATCATACATCAAAGGGGCCTCCAAGCAAATTTTGCTTCGGGCCCCCAAAGGTCTAGGGCCGGTTCTGCACCGCTCCGATATCGTCGCGGTGAGCCCGTGTATCACCGCCCCGAGGTTTGTAGGAGCGATCTTCCTCCTCCATAATCAACGTTGTTGGGTTTAGATGGCGTTATTTACAAATGTGTCGTAACCCTCCACCACCCGACACGGCCAATCAGTAAAAAAAAGTGTCACGTTGACAAAAGACAAAATAGTTCACTGCTTTAGCAATTCGCCCGATGATGCTGGATGCAATTACCAGCGAAACGTCGCACTACTCAAATTGTAAATTGTTGTGGTTTCACGCTTCAACACACCGGTGGGGCTAAAGCAGTGAACTATTTGTCTTTTGTCAACGTGACACTTTTTTTTACTGATTGGCCGTGTCGGGTGGTGGAGGGTTACGACACATTTATAAATAACGCGATCTAAACCCAAAAACGTTGATTATGAAGAAGATTGGTCGCGAAAGCCTACGTGTTAAACTGACTAACCCCTCCTCCTCCGCTCGCACGGAGCGGGGATCGCCCCGCTGCTGCGGCTATCTTCAAATCGTGCGAACGACGGGCAGTACAAGGGCCATGGGTCTTTCTTGGTTCTTTCGGTAAAGTCGTCGCGTAGAAGGGAGATAATAAAATGATAAAAATAAAACGTGATAAAATAATAAAAATAAAACATAAATAATAATACAAATAAAACATAAAATAATAAAAATGAAACATAATAAAATAATAAAAATAAAACATGATAAAATAATAAAAATAAAACAATAAATTAATAAAACATAATAAAATAATACAAATAAAACATACTAAAATAATAAAAATTAAACATAATAAAATAATAAAAATGAAACGTAATAAAATAATAAAACATAATAAAATAATAAAAATTAAACATAAAAATAAAACAATAAAATACAATTCTCACGACGTTTCAGACAGACGCCGTCTTTCCGACAGACCTGTTCTTCACCTGAGGACGGCCGCTTGCGTTGTGGCCGAAACGTCGTGAGAATTGTATTTTATTATGTTTTATTTTTATTATTTTAATATTTGACGGCTGCTTGCGTTGTGGCCGAAACGTCGTGAGAATTATTAAATGTTTTATTTTTTATTATTTTATTACTTCCCTTCTACGTGACTTTACCGAAAGAACCAAGAAGATGAATCCCTGCTGCAGTCACGAAAGAAGCTTCACATCGAAATTGTATTATGTTTTATTTTTATTATTTTATTACTTCCCTTCTACGTGACTTTACCGAAAGAACCAAGAAGATGAATCCCTGCTGCAGTCACGAAAGAAGCTTCACATCGAAATGTAAGGGCCGTCGGCTCGAGCGATGTGCACGCGGCACGAACGGCGAGTCGTTGATTCCTCCCCCGCCCCAACAAGCATTGTCACATGGTACGGACGCCTCTGTTCAAAGTATTAAATTGGTGGAATTCCTCCACAAATGTGGCCGTCGCCTGATGGTGTCCGTTGCAATTACTGGCGAAGCGTCACGTTCCTCGGATTCATCTTCTTGGTTCTTTCGGTAAAGTCATCACATAATACAATAATTCTCACGACGTTTCGGCCACAACGCAAGCAGCCGTCAAATAATAAAATAATAAAAATAAAACACAAAATAATTCTCACGACGTTTCGGCCACAACGCAAGCAGCCGTCCGCAGGTGAAAACCAGGTCTGTCGGGGACACAGCGCACGAGCTTGGAGCATATCCAAGCTCGTGTGCTGTTTCATTCAGACGCTGTCTCCCCGACAGACCTGGTTTTCACCTGAAGACGGCTGCTTGCGTTGTGGCCGAAACGTCGTGAGAATTGTATTTTATTATGTTTTATTTTTATTATTTTAATATTTGACGGCTGCTTGCGTTGTGGCCGAAACGTCGTGAGAATTATTGTATTATGTTTTATTATTTTATTACTTCCCTTCTACGTGACTTTACCGAAAGAACCAAGAAGATGAATGCCTGCTGCAGTCACGAAAGAAGCTTTACATCGAAGGTACTCGGATTGTGAATGTTGTGGTGGGTTTACTCTGCCAATACACAGGCGGTTAGTGCTGTACTGATAACGCGCTGATTGCGATTCTATTCAGATTGTGAATGTTGTGGTGGGTTTACTCTGGCGGAGGAGCGACGCTCACAACAACGAGCGGAGCGCCGGGTGGCTAAAGCACAGCAAGTTGGTACAGTAGGGGGCACAGGTGGTGCATCAGCCAGTCATCTCGGTCATCTCGGTCAGTCGACCCGTGGCACCTGCTGGGTCTGCCCCGTGACCTCCTGCCAGCGGGCGTTCGACACTTCACGTGGCCTCAAGGTGCACCTAGCCTGGCACAAGCGTCGTGGTGACGTCACCACCACTTAGTGGCGAATGGGGGTTGTTGTGTGTGGTGTATGTGGGGTGGTGTGTGGGGTGGTTTGTGTGGTGTATGTGGGGTGGTGTGGTGTGTGTGGTGTGGTGTGTGTGGGGTGGTGTGTGGTGTGGTGTATGTGTGGTGTGTATGTGGTGTGGTGTGTATGTGGTGTGGTGTATGTGTGTGGTGTGTGTGGTGTATGTGTGTGGTGTGTATGTGGTGTGGTGTATGTGTGTGGTGTGTGTGGTGTATGTGTGGTGTATGTATGTGTGTGTGTGGTGTATGTGTGTGGTGTATGTATGTGTGTGGTGTGTGTGTGTGGTGTGTATGTGGTGTGTGTGGTATGGGGTATGAATGGGCAGCTGACAGCGTAGAATAAGCAACGGAGCGAGCACACCGGGGGTGAGAACAACTTTATTTTTCACTTCTCTCTCATCGCATTGCCAGTGGTTTGTCCACAACAGCACCACCACCATCGCTAAACCACCACCACCACCATCGCTAAACCACCACCACCACCATCGCTAAACTACCACCACCATGACCATCACTAAACTACCACCACCACCATCGCTAAACTACCACCACCACCATCGCTAAACTACCACCACCACCATCGCTAAACTACCACCACCACCATCGCTAAACTACCACCACCACCATCGCTAAACTACCACCACCACCATCGCTAAACTACCACCACCACCATCGCTAAACCACCACCACCACCATCACTAAACCACCACCACCACCATCGCTAAACTACCACCACCACCATCGCTAAACTACCACCACCACCATCGCTAAACTACCACCACCACCATCGCTAAACCACCACCACCATCGCTAAACTACCACCACCATCACTAAACTACCACCACCACCATCGCTAAACCACCACCACCACCATCACTAAACCACCACCACCACCATCGCTAAACTACCACCACCACCATCGCTAAACTACCACCACCACCATCGCTAAACTACCACCACCACCATCGCTAAACCACCACCACCACCATCGCTAAACTACCACCATCACTAAACCACCACCATCGCTAAACCACCACCATCACTAAACCACCACCACCACCATCGCTAAACTACCACCACCACCATCGCTAAACTACCACCACCACCATCGCTAAACTACCACCACCACCATCGCTAAACTACCACCACCACCATCACTAAACCACCACCACCACCATCGCTAAACCACCACCACCACCATCGCTAAACCACCACCACCACCATCGCTAAACCACCACCACCACCATCGCTAAACTACCACCACCACCATCACTAAACCACCACCATCACTAAACCACCACCACCACCATCGCTAAACCACCACCATCACTAAACCACCACCACCACCATCGCTAAACTACCACCACCACCATCACTAAACCACCACCACCACCATCGCTAAACCACCACCACCACCATCGCTAAACCACCACCATCACCATCGCTAAACCACCACCATCACTAAACCACCACCACCACCATCGCTAAACTACCACCACCATCGCTAAACCACCACCACCACCATCGCTAAACCACCACCACCACCATCGCTAAACTACCACCACCACCATCACTAAACCACCACCATCACTAAACCACCACCACCACCATCGCTAAACCACCACCATCACTAAACCACCACCACCACCATCGCTAAACTACCACCACCACCATCACTAAACCACCACCATCGCTAAACCACCACCACCACCATCGCTAAACCACCACCATCACCATCGCTAAACTACCACCACCACCATCACTAAACTACCACCACCACCATCGCTAAACCACCACCATCGCTAAACCACCACCACCACCATCACTAAACCACCACCACCACCATCGCTAAACTACCACCACCACCATCGCTAAACCACCACCATCGCTAAACCACCACCACCACCATCACTAAACCACCACCATCGCTAAACCACCACCACCACCATCGCTAAACTACCACCATCGCTAAACCACCACCACCACCATCGCTAAACTACCACCACCACCATCGCTAAACTACCACCACCACCATCACTAAACTACCACCACCACCATCGCTAAACCACCACCATCGCTAAACTACCACCACCACCATCACTAAACTACCACCACCACCATCGCTAAACTACCACCACCACCATCGCTAAACCACCACCATCGCTAAACCACCACCACCACCATCGCTAAACCACCACCATTACCATCGCTAAACTACCACCACCACCATCGCTAAACCACCACCATCGCTAAACTACCACCACCACCATCGCTAAACTACCACCATCGCTAAACTACCACCACCACCATCACTAAACTACCACCATTACCATCGCTAAACCACCACCACCACCATCGCTAAACCACCACCACCATCGCTAAACTACCACCACCACCATCGCTAAACTACCACCATTACCATCGCTAAACCACCACCATCGCTAAACTACCACCACCACCATCGCTAAACCACCACCACCACCATCGCTAAACTACCACCACCACCATCGCTAAACTACCACCACCACCATCGCTAAACTACCACCACCACCATCGCTAAACCACCACCATCGCTAAACTACCACCACCACCACCACTAAACTACCACCACCACCATCACTAAACTACCACCACCACCATCGCTAAACTACCACCACCACCACCACTAAACTACCACCACCACCATCACTAAACCACCACCACCACCATCGCTAAACCACCACCACCACCATCGCTAAACTACCACCACCACC
This sequence comes from Lampetra fluviatilis, assembly GCF_964198595.1. Taxonomy (NCBI): domain Eukaryota; kingdom Metazoa; phylum Chordata; class Hyperoartia; order Petromyzontiformes; family Petromyzontidae; genus Lampetra; species Lampetra fluviatilis. The sequence continues at coordinate 8,912,513 of NC_136329.1, forward strand.
ATCGCTAAACCACCACCACCACCATCGCTAAACTACCACCACCACCACCACTAAACTACCACCACCACCATCGCTAAACCACCACCACCACCATCGCTAAACTACCACCACCACCATCGCTAAACCACCACCACCATCGCTAAACTACCACCACCACCATCGCTAAACTACCACCACCACCATCGCTAAACCACCACCACCACCATCGCTAAACTACCACCACCACCATCGCTAAACTACCACCACCATCGCTAAACTACCACCACCACCATCGCTAAACTACCACCACCACCATCGCTAAACTACCACCACCATCGCTAAACTACCACCACCACCATCGCTAAACCACCACCACCACCATCACTAAACCACCACCACCACCATCGCTAAACTACCACCACCACCATCGCTAAACTACCACCACCACCATCGCTAAACCACCACCACCACCATCGCTAAACCACCACCACCACCATCGCTAAACTACCACCACCACCATCGCTAAACCACCACCACCACCATCGCTAAACTACCACCACCACCATCGCTAAACCACCACCACCACCATCGCTAAACTACCACCACCACCATCACTAAACTACCACCACCACCATCGCTAAACCACCACCACCACCATCGCTAAACCACCACCACCACCATCACTAAACCACCACCACCACCATCGCTAAACCACCACCACCACCATCGCTAAACCACCACCACCACCATCGCTAAACCACCACCACCACCATCACTAAACCACCACCACCACCATCGCTAAACCACCACCACCACCATCGCTAAACCACCACCACCACCATCGCTAAACCACCACCACCACCATTGCTAAACTACCACCATTGCTAAACTACCACCACCACCATCGCTAAACCACCACCACCACCATCGCTAAACTACCACCACCACCATCACTAAACCACCACCACCACCATCGCTAAACCACCACCACCACCATCGCTAAACCACCACCACCACCATCGCTAAACCACCACCACCACCATTGCTAAACTACCACCATTGCTAAACTACCACCACCACCATCGCTAAACCACCACCACCACCATCGCTAAACTACCACCACCATCGCTAAACTACCACCATTGCTAAACTACCACCACCACCATCGCTAAACCACCACCACCACCATCGCTAAACTACCACCACCACCATCACTAAACTACCACCATCGCTAAACCACCACCACCATCATCACTAAACTACCACCACCATCACTAAACTACCACCACCACCATCACTAAACTACCACCACCACCACCACCGCTAAACCACCACCACCACCATCACTAAACTACCACCACCACCACCACCACTAAACTACCACCACCACCATCACTAAACTACCACCATCGCTAAACCACCACCATCATCACTAAACCACCACCACCACCATCGCTAAACCACCACCACCACCATCGCTAAACCACCACCATCACTAAACTACCACCACCACCATCACTAAACTACCACCACCACCATCACTAAACCACCACCACCACCATCGCTAAACTACCACCACCACCATCGCTAAACCACCACCACCATCACTAAACCACCACCACCACCATCGCTAAACTACCACCACCATCACTAAACCACCACCACCATCACTAAACCACCACCACCATCACTAAACCACCACCACCACCATCACTAAACCACCACCACCATCGCTAAACTACCACCACCATCATTAAACCACCACCACCACCATCGCTAAACTAACACCACCATCGCTAAACTACCACCACCACCATCGCTAAACCACCACCACCACCATCGCTAAACTACCACCACCATCGCTAAACTACCACCGCCACCATCACTAAACCACCACCACCACCATCGCTAAACTACCACCACCATCACTAAACTTCCACCACCACCATCACTAAACCACCACCACCACCATCGCTAAACTACCACCACCACCATCGCTAAACCACCACCACCACCATCGCTAAACTACCACCACCATCACTAAACTTCCACCACCACCATCGCTAAACCACCACCACCACCATCGCTAAACTACCACCACCATCACTAAACTTCCACCACCACCATCACTAAACCACCACCACCACCATCGCTAAACTACCACCACCATCGCTAAACTACCACCGCCACCATCGCTAAACTAACACCACCATCGCTAAACTACCACCACCATCATTAAACCACCACCACCACCATCGCTAAACTAACACCACCATCGCTAAACTACCACCACCATCACTAAACTTCCACCACCACCATCGCTAAACCACCACCACCACCATCGCTAAACTACCACCACCATCACTAAACCACCACCACCACCATCACTAAACCACCACCACCACCATCGCTAAACTACCACCACCACCATCACTAAACTACCACCACCACCATCACTAAACTACCACCATCACTAAACTACCACCACCACCATCACTAAACTACCACCACCACCATCGCTAAACCACCACCACCATCACTAAACCACCACCACCACCATCGCTAAACTACCACCACCACCATCACTAAACTACCACCACCACCATCGCTAAACCACCACCACCATCACTAAACCACCACCACCACCATCACTAAACTACCACCACCACCATCACTAAACTACCACCACCACCATCGCTAAACCACCACCACCATCACTAAACTACCACCACCACCATCACTAAACTACCACCACCACCATCACTAAACTACCACCACCACCATCACTAAACTACCACCACCACCATCACTAAACTACCACCACCACCATCACTAAACTACCACCACCACCATCACTAAACCACCACCACCACCACCATCGCTAAACTACCACCACCATCACTAAACCACCACCACCACCATCGCTAAACTACCACCACCACCATCACTAAACTACCACCACCACCATCACTAAACCACCACCACCACCATCGCTAAACCACCACCACCACCATCACTAAACTACCACCACCACCATCACTAAACCACCACCACCACCATCACTAAACCACCACCACCACCATCACTAAACCACCACCACCACCATCACTAAACTACCACCACCATCATCGCTAAACTACCACCACCACCATCACTAAACTACCACCACCACCATCACTAAACCACCACCACCACCATCGCTAAACCACCACCACCACCATCACTAAACCACCACCACCACCATCACTAAACTACCACCACCATCATCGCTAAACTACCACCACCACCATCACTAAACCACCACCACCACCATCGCTAAACTACCACCACCACCATCGCTAAACTACCACCACCACCATCGCTAAACCACCACCACCACCATCACTAAACCACCACCACCACCATCGCTAAACTACCACCACCATCATCGCTAAACTACCACCACCACCATCACTAAACCACCACCACCACCATCACTAAACTACCACCACCATCATCGCTAAACTACCACCACCACCATCACTAAACCACCACCACCACCATCGCTAAACTACCACCACCATCATCGCTAAACTACCACCACCACCATCACTAAACCACCACCACCACCATCGCTAAACCACCACCACCACCATCACTAAACTACCACCATCACTAAACTACCACCACCACCATCGCTAAACTACCACCACCATCATCGCTAAACTACCACCACCACCATCACTAAACTACCACCACCACCATCGCTAAACCACCACCACCACCATCGCTAAACCACCACCACCACCATCGCTAAACCACCACCACCACCATCGCTAAACCACCACCACCACCATCGCTAAACCACCACCACCACCATCGCTAAACCACCACCACCACCATCACTAAACCACCACCACCACCATCGCTAAACTACCACCACCACCATCGCTAAACCACCACCACCACCATCACTAAACCACCACCACCACCATCGCTAAACCACCACCACCACCATCGCTAAACTACCACCATCACTAAACTACCACCACCACCATCACTAAACCACCACCACCACCATCGCTAAACCACCACCACCACCATCACTAAACCACCACCACCACCATCGCTAAACTACCACCATCACTAAACTACCACCACCACCACCATCACTAAACTACCACCACCACCATCGCTAAACTACCACCACCACCATCGCTAAACCACCACCACCACCATCGCTAAACTACCACCACCACCATCGCTAAACTACCACCACCACCATCGCTAAACTACCACCATCACTAAACTACCACCACCACCATCGCTAAACTACCACCACCACCATCGCTAAACCACCACCACCACCATCGCTAAACCACCACCACCACCACCATCACTAAACCACCACCACCACCATCACTAAACCACCACCACCACCATCGCTAAACCACCACCACCACCATCGCTAAACCACCACCACCACCATCACTAAACCACCACCACCACCATCGCTAAACCACCACCACCACCATCACTAAACCACCACCACCACCATCGCTAAACCACCACCACCACCATCGCTAAACCACCACCACCACCATCACTAAACCACCACCACCACCATCGCTAAACTACCACCACCACCATCGCTAAACTACCACCACCACCATCGCTAAACCACCACCACCACCATCGCTAAACTACCACCACCACCATCGCTAAACCACCACCACCACCATCGCTAAACTACCACCATCACTAAACCACCACCACCACCATCGCTAAACTACCACCATCACTAAACCACCACCACCACCATCGCTAAACCACCACCATCACTAAACTACCACCACCACCATCACTAAACCACCACCATCACTAAACCACCACCACCACCATCGCTAAACCACCACCATCACTAAACTACCACCACCACCATCACTAAACCACCACCACCACCATCGCTAAACTACCACCACCACCATCACTAAACTACCACCACCACCATCGCTAAACTACCACCACCACCATCGCTAAACCACCACCACCACCATCGCTAAACTACCACCACCACCATCACTAAACTACCACCACCACCATCGCTAAACTACCACCACCACCATCGCTAAACTACCACCACCACCATCGCTAAACTACCACCACCACCACCGCTAAACTACCACCCTGACCGACCGATCAAGAGACGGACCGACGGACGTACGAAGAGCCTCAAAGGGCGGGTCACGTGGGGGGCTGGGGGGGTCACGTGGGGGGCTGGGGGGGGTCACGTGGGGGGCCGGGTGGGGGCGTCACGTGTTGAGCCCGGAGGTGTTCACGTGAGCGGGCTGCAATGCAAGTCGACGACCACGTGGTCGACGCGCGGCGCGTACTTCTTGACGCGCGCCACCCGCACCGTGCGCACGCACCAGCCCCCCGCCCCCGCCCCCGCCCCCGCCCCGCCCCCCCCCAGCGGCCCCCCCCCCGGGGCCCGCCCGACGGCGAGCAGCAGGTGCCGCACCTCGCGGACGGCGTCGCGGGCGAAGGCGCGCCACGCGGGGCGGGCACTGGCGCAGACGCAAGCGGCACGCCCCTCTTCAGCCCCGGTGCCGGTACCGCACTCGCACGGAAGGGATGTCGCGTCAGTAGTGTTGTGGTCGGCAGGAAGTGATGTCACTTTAGTGTTGTGGTCGGCAGGAAGTGATGTCGCGTCTGTGGCGCTGTGGTCGGCAGGAAGTGATGTCACTTTAGTGTTGTGGTCGGCAGGAAGTGATGTCGCGTCAGTAGTGTTGTGGTCGGCAGGAAGTGATGTCACTTTAGTGTTGTGGTCGGCAGGAAGTGATGTCGCGTCTGTGGCGCTGTGGTCGGCAGGAAGTGATGTCACTTTAGTGTTGTGGTCGGCAGGAAGTGATGTCGCGTCAGTGGCGCTGTGCTCGGCAGGAAGTGATGTCGCGTCTGTGTCGCTGTCGGCAGGAAGTGACGTCGCATCTGTGGCGCTGTCGGCAGGAAGTGACGTTACTTTAGTGTTGCTGTGGTTGGCAGGAAGTGATGTCACGTCAGTGGCGCTGTGGTTGGCAGGAAGTGACATCACTTCTGTGTCGCTGTGGTCGGCAGGAAGTGATGTCACTTCTGTGTCGCTGTGGTCGGCAGGAAGTGATGTCGCGTCTGTGTCGCTGTGGTTGGCAGGAAGTGATGTCACTTTAGTGTTGTGGTCGGCAGGAAGTGATGTCACTTTAGTGTCGTGGTCGGCAGGAAGTGATGTCACTTTAGTGGCGCTGTGGTCGGCAGGAAGTGATGTCGCGTCTGTGGCGCTGTGGTCGGCAGGAAGTGATGTCACGTCTGTGGCGCTGTGCTCGGCAGGAAGTGATGTCACCGGGGGCTTTGTGGGCGTGGAGGCGGTGACGACGTTGTGATGGATGTGCAGGATCCCGCCGTGGTCCGGCCGCAGGAGCGAACAAGCCAGAGCCCAGGCGGGCCGGGACGACGGCAGCAGCCCCAGGAGCACGCGGTCCGCAAAGCCTCGCTCGCGAAGCTACACACACACACGCACGCACGCGCACATATACACATCACATACACACACACATATACATATATACACGCATACATACATACACACACACACATATATACACACACACACACACGCACGCGCACATATACACATCACATACACACACACATATACATATATATACACGCATACATACATACACACACACACATATATACACACACACGTACACACACACATATATACACACATATACACACATACACACACACATACATTTACATACACACATACACACACACATATACATATATATATACACGCATACATACATACACACACACACATATATACACACACACATATATACACACATATACACACATACGCACACACGCATACACACATACATACATATACATACACACATACACACATATACACACACACACATATACACACAACAACAACAACAACCGCCATTCGCCACTAAGTGGCGGTGACGTCACCACGACGCTTGTGCCAGGCCAAGTGCACCTTGAGGCCACGTGAAGTGTCGAATGCCCGCTGGCAGGAGGTCACGGGGCAGACCCAGCAGGTGCCACGGGTCGACTGACCGAGATGACCGAGATGACTGGCTGATGCACCACCTTTGCCCCCTACTGTACCAACTTGCTGTGCTTTAGCCACCCGGCGCTCCGTTCGTTGTTGTGAGCGTCGCTCCTCCGCCCTCCGTTGTTGTTGGAGGGCGACTGCCTCCAACTGCCCAGTAGCGTCCTTCACGAGCCTCCTCCACTGAGGCCGATCATGACACCGCTGGTACCAGTCATCGGCAAGTCCACTCAGCTCCACGTCCTCCTGTACCACATCACTCCATCTCTTCTCTAGCCCGTGCCGCGCCCGTTTAGCCCCCTCGATCCGGCCGAACAAAAGCTGTGTAGGCATGCGGTGGCTGGGTATGCGGGCTACATGACCCAGCCAACGCAGCCTTGTCTGCCGGAGGAGCTCACCGATGGGACTTTGCCCAGATCTTTCAAGGATTTGTGAGCTCCTCACACAATCCAGCCTGCAGGTTAAACCCAGGATGGATCGTAGGCAGGCCAGCCTAAATGTTTCCAACCGGCGAAGATGCTCCATTAGGGGGGTCCACGTTTCGCAAGCGTAGAGCAGGGAGGGAATGACCGTGGCCGAGAAGACCCGAAGCTTCGTGCGGAACGACAGACCAGGTAGCTTCCACACAGCGTTACGCAACCGATGAAAAGATATTGCCGCTCGACTGATTCGGAGTGAGACCTCTGCTGTTAAACTGGAGCCGGTCATAAGCACACTGCCCAGGTATGGGAAACTCTCCACTCTCTCCACAACTGCCCCATCACCGATTGGGAGTTGTGGGGGTGGAGTGTCCGATGGTACAAAATACCCAGGCAGGTGCTTAGTTTTGGTGGGGCTGATGGTAAGGCCCCACCTCTTAGTGGCACGCTCCAGTCTCAGCAGCAGCGTCTCCAACTCCTCTTCTGAGTGAGCAGCTATTACCAAATCATCGGCATACACAACGTGTTTGGCCAATGGGGAGCCATCCCTTGACCGCACCCGGGCATCGATCAGCCTCCCATTGTATCTGTACCAGATGGAAATTCCCCCGGTACAGCTATTGAAGGCTTCACGAACTACGTGGTTTAAATGGATGTACGTGTTTGTATGTGTGTGTACGTGTGTGTGTACGTGTGTGTGTACGTGTGTGTGTACGTGTGCGTGCGTGTGTCCGCGCGTGTGCATGTGCATGTGTACATGTGTGCGTGTATGTACGTGTGTGTACGTGTGCGTGTGTGCGTGTGTACGTGTGTACGCGTGTGTGTGTGTGTACGTGTGTGTGTGTGTGTACGTGTGTGTGTACGTGTGTGTGTGTGTACGCGTGTGTGTACGCGTGTGTGTACGTGTGTGTGTACGTGTGTGTGTACGTGTGTGTGTGTGTACGCGTGTGTGTACGTGTGTGTGTACGTGTGTGTGTGTGTACGTGTGTGTGTGTGTGTACGTGTGTGTGTACGTGTGTGTGTGTGTACGTGTGTGTGTACGTGTGTGTGTACGTGTGTGTACGTGTGTGTGTGTGTACGTGTGTGTGTACGTGTGTGTGTACGTGTGTGTGTGCGTGTACGTGTGTGTGTGTGTACGTGTGTGTGTACGTGTGTGTGTACGTGTACATGCGTGTGCGTGCGTACCGTCTGGTTGTCCGCCGGGTGAACGGTGCAGCGCTGAGCGACGCCGTTGCGCTCGAGGTTGTAGCGCAGCGCCGCCACCGCGTGGGGGCTCCACTCGCACGCCACAGCCACCGCCGCACCGGCGTGCACCAGCAGCGGCAGCGTCAGGTAGCCGATGCCTGCACCACCACCGTCGTCACCGCGTGTGTGAGTGTGTGTTTGTGTGTGTGCGTGTATGTGTGTATGCGTGTGTGTGTGTGTGCGTGTGTGAGTGTGCGTGTGTATGTGTGCGTGTGTATGTGTGTGTGTATGTATGTGTGCGTGTGTATGTGTGTGTGTATGTGTGTGTGTATGGATGTGTGTGTGTGTATGTGTGTGTGTGTATGTGTGTGTGCGTGTGTGTGTGTGCGTGCTGTGTGTGTGTGTATGTGTGTGTGTATATATATGTGTGTATGTGTTTGTGTATGTGTATGTGTGTGTGTATGTATATGTGTGTGCGTGTGTGTATGTGTGTATGTGTGTGTATATATATATGTGTGTATATGTGCATGTGTGGTGTGTGTACCTGCGTACAGGTCTACGATTGTCTCTCCCCGGCAGTCGAGCGAGGCCAGGTGAAGCTTCTCAGACTCGTTGCCCTTGGAGAACATGCAGAGCGTCACGTCAAACTCGTACCTGCACCAACACCACCAACACCACCAACACCACCAACACCACCAACACCGTCAACACCGCCACCAACACCACCATCACCAACACCACCAACACTGTCAACACCGTCAACACCCCCCCACTCCCCCCCTTTCCCCCAAACCCACGTGATGTTGTTGTCACAGTGCACCACGTGACCGTGCTCCCCCCCGCTCCCCCCCCCCCCGCTCCCCCCCCGCTCCCCCCCCCCCCACCACTCTCCCCTCTCCCCCCCCCCGCCCCCCCCACCACTCTCCCCACTCCCCCTCCCGCTCCCGCTCCCACCCCCCGCGCTCCCCCCCCCACCACTCTCCCCTCTTCCCCCCCCGCTCCCCCCCCCGCCCCCCCCCCCACTCTCCCCCACTCCCCCCTCTCCCCCCCCGCTCTCCCTCCCCGCTCTCCCCCCCCACCACTCTCCCCCCCCACTCTCCCCCACCCCCCACCCACGTGATGTTGTTGTCACGGTGCACCACGTGGCCGTGCTCCCCCAGCAGCAGCTGGGTGCGGGGGCTGCGAAAGTCGTCGGGGGCCACGCGGTGGCAGCGCGCCACGCGGCTCGCGCCCAGCACCCTCGCTACCACCGCCCACAGCTCCGGCTCTGACAACAACAACAACAACATCAACAACAACATCAACAACATCATCGTTATCAACGACATAAACAACATCATCATCAACATCAACAGCATCAGCATCATCTAACAATACAAACGAGAGAGAACAATACAAACGAGTCAGAACAATACAAACGAGGACAATAGAAACAATAGAACAATACAAACGAGTCAGAACAATACAAACGAGTCAGAACAATGCAAACGAGAGAGAACAATACAAACGAGAACAATACAAACGAGAGAGAACAATACAAACGAGTCAGAACAATGCAAACGAGTGAGAACAATAGAAACGAGAGAGAACAATAGAAACGAGAGAGAACAATAGAAACGAGAGAGAACAATACAAACGAGAGAGAACAATAGAAACGAAAGAGAACAATAGAAACGAGTCAGAATAATGCAAACGAGTAAGAACAATAGAAACGAGAGAGAACAATAGAAACGAGAGAGAACAATACAAACGAGAGAGAACAATAGAAACGAGAGAGAACAATAGAAACGAGTCAGAACAATGCAAACGAGTGAGAACAATAGAAACGAGAGAGAACAATACAAACGAGAGAGAACAATACAAAGGAGTCATAACAATACAAACGAGAGAGAACAATAGAAACGAGTCAGAACAATACAAACGAGAACAATAGAAACAATATAACAATACAAACGAGTCAGAACAATACAAACGAGAGAGAACAATAGAAACGTGAGAGAACAATGCAAACGTGAGAGAACAATGCAAACGAGAGAGAACAATAGAAACGAGAACAATAGAAACAATAGAACAATACAAACAAGTCAAAACAATGCAAACGAGTCAGAACAATACAAAGGAGTCAGAACAATACAAACGAGTCAGAACAATAGAAACGAGAGAGAACAATACAAACGAGTGAGAACAATACAAACGAGTGACAATAGAAACGAGAGAGAACAATAGAAACGAGACACAACAATACAAACGAGAACAATAGAAACGAGATAACAATAGAAACAAGAGAACAATACAAACGAGAACAATAGAAGCGAGATAACAATACAAACGAGTCAGAACAATAGAAACGAGAGTGAGAACAACACCCACCCAGCTGCCTCCAGTAGTGTGAGCGGAATGAGCCGCTGGGCAGCACCACGAGGTCTCCGTGTCGCTCGTAGCGGCTCGGCACCTCACGAGCCCAGAGCTCCACGTCCCCCCCACGGAGCTCCACGTCCCCCACACAGAGCTCCACGTCCTTCCCGCGGAGCTCCACGTCCTTCCCACGGAGCTCGTCTCCCCCACGGAGCTCCACGTCCCCCCCACGGAGCTCCACGTCCTTCCCACGGAGCTCCACGTCATTTCCACGGAGCTCGTCTCCCCCACGGAGCTCCACGTCCCCCCCACGGAGCTCCACGTCCTTCCCGTGGAGCTTGCGGGCCGCTAGTGCGCGCAGGGCGTGGAGGAGCCGCGAGGAAGCCGGGCGGCCACGTCGGCGCCGGGGGCCCCGGAGAGACGGAGCGGAGACGCCCACAGAGCTCAGCCACCTGGGGGGGGGGCAGAGGTCGCTGGTACCAACGTTTTGTGTTGTTCCGACTCGTTTGTGTTGTTGTGTTTGTGTTGTGTCTGTTGGTGTTGTTGTGTCTGTATTGTTCTTGTTTATATTGTTCTTGTTTGTATTGTTGTGTCTGTTGGTGTTGTTGTGTCTGTTTGTGTTGTTGTGTTGTGTCTGATTGTGTTGTTGTGTCTGTTTGTATTGTTCTTGTTTGTATTGTTGTGTCTCGTTTCTATTGTTCTGACTCGTTTCTATTGTTGTTCTTGTTTGTATTGTTCTGACTCGTTTGTGTTGTTCTGACTCGCTTCTATTGTTCTGACTCGTTTGTATTGTTGTGTGTGTTTGTGTTGTTGTGTCTGTTTGTATTGTTCTGACTCGTTTGTGTTGTTGTGTCTGTTTGTGTTGTTGTGTTTGTTTGCGTTGTTCTGACTTGTTTCTATTGTTCTGACTCGTTTGTATTGTTGTGTCTGTGTGTATTGTTCTGACTTGTTTCTATTGTTCTGACTCGTTTGTATTGTTGTTTCTGTGTGTATTGTTCTGACTTGTTTCTATTGTTCTGACTCGTTTCTATTGTTGTGTCTCGTTTCTATTGTTGTGTCTCGTTTGTATTGGTCTGACTTGTTTCAATTGTTGTGACTCGTTTCTATTGTTGTGTCCGGTTTGTGTTGTTGTGTTTGTTTGTATTGTTCTCTCATTTGTATTGTTCTTGTTTGTATTGTTCTGGTTTCTATTGTTCTTGTTTCTATTGTTGTGTCCGGTTTGTCCGGGGAGAGAGACAGTGCAGCAGAGGGCGGCCGTTTCTCCCGACTGACCAATCGCGTGCGAGGAGCGTCTCCCCTCGGTCCTCCAACCCGTCGCCCGGTGCCGGCCAATCGGATTCGTCCGCCGCCGCCAGCCCCGCCTCCTGCAGCGCCAGCCGCAGCGGCAGCCAATCACATCGCTCGGCCTCCTCCGCCAGCGGCAGCAGAAGCCTGCCGCTCTCCTGGCGACGAGGCCTCAGCCGCGGATGCAGGAGGCCGCCATCTTCCAGACGCTCCCTGGCCGAAGAGAATCTCTGAGTTCACAAAGACAAAGCTCCCCCGTGTAGCCTGTGACAGGCTGCAGGGGCAAGTGCTGTTAGCGAGTAGCATCAGCAGCAGCAATGAACACACAAAGACAAAGGTCCCCCGTGTAGCCTGTGACAGGCTGGAGGGGCAAGTGCTGTTAGTGAGTAGCAGTGAATGAGTGGGTGGGTGAATGAGTGGGTGGGTGAATGAGTTGGTGGATGAATGAGTGAGTGAGTGGTGAGTGAGTGGTGAGTGAGTGGTGAGTGGGTGAGTGAGTGTGTGGTGAGTGAGTGGTGAGTGGGTGAGTGAGTGAGTGGTGAGTGGGTGAGTGAGTGGGTGGTGAGTAATTGGTGAGTGAGTGGTGAGTGAGTGGTGAGTGGGTGAGTGAGTGGGTGGTGAGTGAGTGGTGAGTGAGTGGTGAGTGAGTGGTGAGTGGTGAGTGAGTGGGTGGTGAGTGGGTGAGTAGTGAGTGAGTGGGGAGTGAGTGGGGAGTGGGTGGTGAGTGAGTGGTGAGTGAGTGGTGAGTGAGTGGTGAGTGGTGAGTGAGTGGTGAGTGAGTGGTGAGTGAGTGGTGAGTGAGTGGTGAGTAAGTGGTGAGTGGTGAGTGGGTGAGTGAGTGGGTGGTGAGTGAGTGGTGAGTGTGTGGTGAGTAATTGGTGAGTGAGTGGTGAGTGAGTGGTGAGTAATTGGTGAGTGAGTGGTGAGTGGGTGGTGAGTGAGTGGTGAGTGAGTGGTGAGTGAGTGGTGAGTGGGTGGTGAGTGAGTGGTGAGTGAGTGGTGAGTGAGTGGTGAGTAATTGGTGAGTGAGTGGTGAGTGAGTGGTGAGTGAGTGGTGAGTAAGTGGTGAGTAATTGGTGAGTAAGTGGTGAGTGAGTGGTGAGTGAGTGGTGAGTGGGTGGTGAGTAATTGGTGAGTAAGTGGTGAGTGGGTGGTGAGTAAGTGGTGAGTGGGTGGTGAGTGAGTGGTGAGTGGGTGGTGAGTAATTGGTGAGTAAGTGGTGAGTAAGTGGTGAGTGAGTGGTGAGTGAGTGGTGAGTGGGTGGTGAGTAATTGGTGAGTAAGTGGTGAGTGGGTGGTGAGTAAGTGGTGAGTGGGTGGTGAGTGAGTGGTGAGTGGGTGGTGAGTAATTGGTGAGTAAGTGGTGAGTGAGTGGTGAGTGAGTGGTGAGTGGGTGGTGAGTAATTGGTGAGTAAGTGGTGAGTGAGTGGTGAGTGAGTGGTGAGTGAGTGGTGAGTGGTGAGTGAGTAAGTGGTGAGTGAGTGGTGAGTGAGTGGTGAGTGAGTGGTGAGTAAGTGGTGAGTGAGTGGTGAGTGGGTGGTGAGTAATTGGTGAGTAAGTGGTGAGTGAGTGGTGAGTGTGTGGTGAGTAAGTGGTGAGTGAGTGAGTGGTGAGTAAGTGGTGAGTAAGTGGTGAGTAAGTGGTGAGTGGGTGGTGAGTAAGTGGTGAGTGGTGAGTGAGTGGTGAGTGAGTGGTGAGTAAGTGGTGAGTGAGTGGTGAGTGAGTGGTGAGTAAGTGGTGAGTGAGTGGTGAGTGGGTGGTGAGTGAGTGGTGAGTGGTGAGTGAGTGGTGAGTGAGTGGTGAGTGAGTGGGTGGTGAGTGAGTGGTGAGTGAGTGGTGAGTGAGTGGTGAGTGAGTGGTGAGTGAGTGGGTGGTGAGTGGGTGAGTAGTGAGTGAGTGGGGAGTGAGTGGGGAGTGGGTGGTGAGTGAGTGGTGAGTGAGTGGTGAGTGAGTGGTGAGTGGTGAGTGAGTGGTGAGTGAGTGGTGAGTAAGTGGTGAGTGGTGAGTGGGTGAGTGAGTGGGTGGTGAGTGAGTGGTGAGTGTGTGGTGAGTAATTGGTGAGTGAGTGGTGAGTGAGTGGTGAGTAATTGGTGAGTGAGTGGTGAGTGGGTGGTGAGTGAGTGGTGAGTGAGTGGTGAGTGGGTGGTGAGTGAGTGGTGAGTGAGTGGTGAGTGAGTGGTGAGTAATTGGTGAGTGAGTGGTGAGTGGGTGGTGAGTGAGTGGTGAGTGAGTGGTGAGTGAGTGGTGAGTGGGTGGTGAGTGAGTGGTGAGTGAGTGGTGAGTGAGTGGTGAGTGAGTGGTGAGTGGTGAGTGAGTGGTGAGTGAGTGGTGAGTGAGTGGTGAGTGAGTGGTGAGTGAGTGGTGAGTGAGTGGTGGTGAGTGAGTGGTGAGTGAGTGGTGAGTGAGTGGTGAGTGAGTGAGTGGTGAGTGAGTGGTGAGTGAGTGGTGAGTAAGTGGTGAGTGAGTGAGTGGTGAGTAAGTGGTGAGTGAGTGGTGAGTGAGTGGTGAGTGGTGGTGAGTGAGTGGTGAGTGAGTGGTGAGTGAGTGGTGAGTGAGTGGTGAGTGAGTGGTGAGTGAGTGGTGAGTGAGTGAGTGGTGAGTGAGTGGTGAGTGAGTGGTGAGTGAATGGTGAGTGAGTGGTGAGTGAGTGGTGAGTGAGTGGTGAGTGAATGGTGAGTGAGTGGTGAGTGAGTGGTGAGTGAGTGGTGAGTGAGTGGTGAGTGAGTGGTGAGTGAGTGGTGAGTGAGTGGTGAGTGAGTGAGTGGTGAGTGAGTGGTGAGTCTCTCACCTGAGTCTCTGCGAGACAGCCACATTCACGTTCAGCGCTGGGCATCGATTCTCCATGCCAAGCCACGGACGGTGTTTTTTTTAAAGTCTCTTCCTCTTCCAGAAGATGTCTTCCTTTTTCGGAAGACGTCTTCCAGAAGACTGCTCCCGCTTCCAGAAGCCTCTTCCTGGACAAATCTTCCTCTTCCAGAAGATGTCTTCCTTTTCCAGAAGACGTCTTCCAGAAGACTGCTCCCGCTTCCAGAAGCCTCTTCCTGGACAAATCTTCCTCTTCCAGAAGATGTCTTCCTTTTCCAGAAGACGTCTTCCAGAAGACTGCTCCCGCTTCCAGAAGCGTCTTCCTGGACAATTCTTCCTCTTCCAGAAGATGTCTTCCTCTTCCAGAAGACATCTTCCAGAAGACTGCTCCCGCTTCCAGAAGCATCTTCCTGGACAAATCTTCCTCTTCCAGAAGATGTCTTCCCCTTCCAGAAGATATCTTCCTTTTTTGGAAGACGTCTTCCAGAAGACTTCTTCCTCTTCCAGAAGATGTCTTCCTCTTCCAGAAGACATCTTCCAGAAGACTGCTCCCGCTTCCAGAAGCATCTTCCTGGACAAATCTTCCTCTTCCAGAAGATGTCTTCCTTTTCCAGAAGACGTCTTCCAGAAGACTGCTCCCGCTTCCAGAAGCATCTTCCTGGACAAATCTTCCTCTTCCAGAAGATGTCTTCCCCTTCCAGAAGATATCTTCCTTTTTTGGAAGACGTCTTCCAGAAGACTTCTTCCGCTTCCAGAAGCGTCTTCTTGGACAAATCTTCCTCTTCCAGAAGATGTCTTCCTTTCTTGGAAGATGTCTTCCAGAATACCAATATTGCTTCCAGAAGCGTCTTCCTGGGCAAATCTTCCTCTTCCAGAAGATGTTTTCCTCTTCCAGAAGATGTTTTCCTCTTCCAGAAGATGTCTTCCTCTTCCGGAAGACGTCTTCCTTGTTCAGATGACATCTTCCTTGTTCGGAAGACGTCTTCCGGAAGAGACTGAATGTTCAAACCCGTCCACTGCCTTAAATAAAAATAATAAATAAATAATGGTCGATTTCTCTTCTTTTTAAATCCTTTATATTAAGTTCGCTTGCTTGCTTGCGTGCTTGCTTGCTTACGACCGTGCAAATCTTTCGGTCGTTTTTTAACCCACTTCCCGTGATCCAATCGAGCTGACATTTTCCACGCAGACTCGTTGTGCCAGACAATGAATGTTCGTGAAAAAAAATCCCCAAAATTTTACACTTTTTAGACAACATTTTTTTATTTTACATATATTCAAATAGAACTCATTCAGTGTAAGAGCCCAGAGCGTAACCCCTCCACAGGCCGTGGCGGAGTAGCGCAGTTGGTAGCGCCCTCGCTTCCCATGCCAAAGGTCGCGGGATCGATCCCCGCGTCCTCCACAGGCGAATATATTTTTAAATCCTTTATATTAAGTTCGCTGCCACGCATATAAAGGATTTATAGTGAAAAACTTTGTTTTTACGGGTTATACTTATTAGACAACGACCCCTTCAACACTCGAACTCGTGCGACAAAGAGCTTCACGGCTCCTCGGATTCCGCCCTCCTTCCCTCCATCCCTCCATCCTCAACGTCTCATTAAAAAAAAATCCCATTGAGTTGATGCAGCGCTAACACGTTGGGCTCATTTAGACATATACTTCGGTTTTTTCGGTAAAGTCACGTAGGTAAAAAATTAAAATTAATAAAAGTAAAATAAAATAAAAATAAAATACAAATCACGACGAAACGACGTGAAAAATCACGACGTATTCGTCGTGATTTTTATTTTATTTTTATTTTATTTTACTTTTATTAATTTTAATTTTTTACCTTCGTGACTTGACCGAAAAAAACCGAACAATATGAATCCTTGCAGTCACGAAAGCTTCAAATCTAGAACTCATTCAGACATTCTTTGGTTCTTTCGGTAAAGTCACGTATAAAGATAAAATAATAAACTAAATAATAGCATACGACGTTTCGATTGCAACACAAGCAATCATCATCAAATTTCGATTTAAAGCTTTCGTGACTGCAGGGATTCATCTTCTTGACCTGAAGACGGCTGCTTGCGTTGTAGCCGAAACGTCGTGAGAATCATTTCATTTTATTATGTTTTATTTTTATTATTTTATTACTTCCCTTCTACGTGACTTTACCGAAAGAACCAATAAGATCAATCGTCATCAGGTATACATTAGACATCCCCATTAGGAATCGATTCCCTCGCGACCGAGTCGGATTCAACTCGCGTGCCGATTCCAGAGGAATCGATTCCCCAGCAGCCATGGCGGGCATGAGAGATACCACCACCGACCGCTCGCTCCGCTCCGTGTTCGGTGAGAGACTCGGGACGAGGCCCGGGACGAGGCCAGGAGCGAGGGGGGTCAAGGGGGTCCGAGGGGGTCCGTGGGGGGCCGAGGGTAGCGAGGCCACGGGCGAGGGTAACGAGGCGATGGACCGCGCTAGTCGAGCGCCGTTGTAGTGGATGGGGGCCTGCGCTTGGGGAGCGGTGGCGCTGCGGTTAGCGCAGCGCGGCGACCTCGGCCAACCGAACGAGTTCGGGTCCCGCTCGCGAACCGGGCCTCCCCTAGGTCGACTCGGCCTCGAATGAGTACCCGGTGTGTAGTGAACATCGCCACTGGGGAGACAAAGGCGGCCGGGCGTGGTGCTGGCCACCCCACCCCCCTCGTGTGCCACAGTGCCGGTAGCCTTCATAGCTGCTGCTGCTGCTACTACTCGCTACTAACAGCACTTGCCCCTATAGTCTGCTGAGCCTACATGGGTGATCTTTGTGTGTGTGTCTGTGTGTGTGTGTCTGTGTGTGTGTGTGTGTCTGTGTGTGTCTGTGTGTCTTGGTGTGTCTGTGTGTGTGTGTCTTGGTGTGTCTGTCTGTGTCTGTGTGTGTCTTGGTGTGTCTGTGTGTGTGTGTCTGTGTGTGTGTGTCTGTATGTGTGTGTGTGTGTCTGTGTGTGTGTCTGTGTGTGTGTGTGTGTCTGTGTGTGTGTGTGTGTCTGTGTACCTGTGTGTGTGTGTCTGTGTGTGTGTCTGTGTGTGTGTGTGTGTGTGTCTGTGTGTGTGTGTGTCTGTCTGTGTGTGTGTGTCTGTGTGTGTGTGTGTGTGTCTGTGTGTGTGTCTGTGTGTGTGTGTGTGTCTGTGTGTGTGTCTGTGTGTGTGTCTGTGTGTGTGTGTGTGTCTGTGTGTGTGTCTGTGTGTGTGTGTGTGTCTGTCTGTGTGTGTGTGTGTGTGTGTGTGTCTGTGTGTGTGTCTGTGTGTGTGTGTGTGTCTGTGTGTGTGTCTGTGTGTGTGTGTGTGTCTGTGTGTGTGTGTGTCTGTGTGTGTGTGTGTGTCTGTGTGTGTGTCTGTGTGTGTGTGTCTGTCTGTGTGTGTGTGTCTGTGTGTGTGTGTCTGTGTGTGTGTGTGTCTGTGTGTGTGTCTGTGTGTGTGTGTCTGTGTGTGTGTCTGTGTGTGTGTCTGTGTGTGTGTGTCTGTGTGTGTGTGTCTGTGTGTGTGTCTGTGTGTGTGTGTGTGTCTGTGTGTGTGTCTGTGTGTGTGTGTCTGTGTGTGTGTGTGTGTCTGTCTGTGTGTGTGTGTGTGTGTCTGTGTGTGTGTCTGTGTGTGTGTGTGTGTCTGTGTGTGTGTCTGTGTGTGTGTGTGTGTCTGTGTGTGTGTGTGTGTGTCTGTGTGTGTGTCTGTGTGTGTGTGTGTGT
Organism: Lampetra fluviatilis; assembly: GCF_964198595.1. Classification (NCBI taxonomy): domain Eukaryota; kingdom Metazoa; phylum Chordata; class Hyperoartia; order Petromyzontiformes; family Petromyzontidae; genus Lampetra; species Lampetra fluviatilis. Next base: position 8,931,361 of record NC_136329.1, read on the forward strand.
CTGTGTGTGTGTGTGTGTGTCTGTGTGTGTGTCTGTGTGTGTGTGTGTGAATGCAGTTGGTAACATCCCCTATGAGGCGACGGAGGAGCAACTCAGAGACATCTTCTCTGAGGTGGGGCCGGTGGTGAGCTTCAGGTGAGACCTGCGGTCAGGCACACACACAACACACACATGTACACACACATGTACACACACAACAAACACACACACAACACACACATGTACACACACACACACATGTACACACACACACAACACACACATGTACACACACACACATGTACACACACACACACAACACACACATGTACACACACACACATGTACACACACACAACACACACATGTACACACACACACATGTACACACACACACAACACACACATGTACACACATACAACACACACATGTACACACACATGTACACACACAACAAACACGCACACACGCGTGTGTGTGTGTGGGTACATGTGTGTGCGTACACGTGTGTGTGTGTGTGCACGTGTGTATGTGTGTGTACACGTGTGTATGTGTGTGTACACGTGTGTATGTGCGTGTACACGTGTGTATGTGCGTGTACACGTGTGTGTGTACACGTGTGTATGTGTGTGTATACACGTGTGTGTACACGTGTGTGTATGTGCGTGTACACGTGTGCGTGTGTGCGTGTACACGTGTGTGTATGTGCGTGTACACGTGTGTGTGCGTGCGTGCCGCGTGCAGGCTGGTGTACGACAGGGAGACGGGCAAGCCCAAGGGCTACGGCTTCTGCGAGTACCAGGACCAGGAGACGGCGCTGAGCGCCATGAGGAACCTCAACGGGCGCGAGTTCAGCGGACGCTCGCTGCGCGTCGACAACGCCGCCAGCGAGAAGAACAAGGAGGAGCTCAAGAGTGGGTCACCTCACCACCCTCCCCTCACCCCCCTGCCTCCCCTCTCGCCCTCACCCCCCCCTCCCTCTTTCCCCCCCCTGCCTCCCCCCCTTCCTCTCCCCCCTCCCCTCCCCTCCCTCCCCCTCCCCTCCCCCTCTCCTCCCCCCCTCCCTCTTTCCCCCCCCCCTGCCTCCCCCCTGCCTCACCCCCCTCCCCTCCCCCCTCCCCTCCCCCTCCCTCCCCCCTCCCCTCCCCCTCTCCCTCCCCCCCTCCCTCTTTCCCCCCCCTAACCTCCCCCCCTTCCTCTCCCCCCTCCCCTCCCTCCCCCCTCCCCTCCCCCTCTCCCTCCCCCCCTCCCTCTTTCCCCCCCCCCTGCCTCCCCCCTGCCTCACCCCCCTCCCCTCCCCCCTCCCCTCCCCTCCCTCCCCCCTCCCCTCCCCCTCTCCCTCCCCCCCTCCCTCTTTCCCCCCCCTAACCTCCCCCCCTTCCTCTCCCCCCTCCCCTCCCCTCCCTCCCCCCTCCCCTCCCCCTCTCCCTCCCCCCCTCCCTCTTTCCCCCCCCCCTGCCTCCCCCCTGCCTCACCCCCCTCCCCTCCCCCCTCCCCTCCCCTCCCTCCCCCCTCCCCTCCCCCTCTCCCTCCCCCCCTCCCTCTTTCCCCCCCCCCCTGCCTCCCCCCTGCCTCACCCCCCCTCCCCCTCCCCCCTCCCCTCCCTCCCCCCTCCCCTCCCCCTCTCCCTCCCCCCCTCCCTCTTTCCCCCCCCTAACCTCCCCCCCTTCCTCTCCCCCCTCCCCTCCCCTCCCTCCCCCCTCCCCTCCCCCTCTCCCTCCCCCCCTCCCTCTTTCCCCCCCCCCCTGCCTCCCCCCTGCCTCACCCCCCTCCCCTCCCCCCTCCCCTCCCCTCCCTCCCCCCTCCCCTCCCCCTCTCCCTCCCCCCCTCCCTCTTTCCCCCCCCTAACCTCCCCCCCTTCCTCTCCCCCCCTCCCCTCCCCTCCCTCCCCCCTCCCCTCCCCCTCTCCCTCCCCCCTCCCTCTTTCCCCCCCCCCTGCCTCCCCCCTGCCTCACCCCCCTCCCCTCCCCCCTCCCCTCCCCTCCCTCCCCCCTCCCCTCCCCCCTCTCCCTCCCCCCCTCCCTCTTTCCCCCCCCTAACCTCCCCCTTCCTCTCCCCCTCCCCTCCCCTCCCTCCCCCCTCCCCTCCCCCTCTCCCTCCCCCCCTCCCTCTTTCCCCCCCCCTGCCTCCCCCCCTGCCTCACCCCCCTCCCCTCCCCCCTCCCCTCCCCTCCCTCCCCCCTCACCTCCCTCTCTCCTCCCTCTACCACTTCCCTCCTCCCCTCCGCTCCCTCCCCCTCCCCTCCCCTCCCTCTCCCCCCATCTCCCTCCCCTCCTTCCCCTCCCTCCCCCCTCTCATCTCCCCTCCCTTCCCCTCCCTTCCCCTCCCCCCCTCCCCTCCCGTCCCCCCTCCTTTCCCTCTCACTGTGTGTCTCTGTGTGTCTCACTGTGTCTCTGTGTGTGTCTGCGTGTGTCTCTGTGTGTCTCACTGTGTCTCTGTGTGTGTCTGCGTGTGTCTCTGTGTGTCTCTGTGTGTCTCTGTGTGTGTCTGCGTGTGTCTCTGTGTGTCTCTGTGTGTCTCTGTGTGTCTCTGCGTGTGTCTCTGTGTGTCTCTGTGTGTCTCTGCGTGTGTCTCTGTGTGTCTCACTGTGTGTCTCTGTGTGTCTCACTGTGTCTCTGTGTGTGTCTGCGTGTGTCTCTGTGTGTCTCACTGTGTCTCTGTGTGTGTCTGCGTGTGTCTCTGTGTGTCTCTGTGTGTCTCTGTGTGTGTCTGCGTGTGTCTCTGTGTGTCTCTGTGTGTCTCTGTGTGTCTCTGCGTGTGTCTCTGTGTGTCTCTGTGTGTCTCTGCGTGTGTCTCTGTGTGTCTCACTGTGTGTCTCTGTGTGTCTCACTGTGTCTCTGTGTGTGTCTGCGTGTGTCTCTGTGTGTCTCACTGTGTCTCTGTGTGTGTCTGCGTGTGTCTGCGTGTGTCTCTGTGTGTCTCTGCGTGTGTCTCTGTGTGTCTCTGTGTGTCTCTGTGTGTCTCTGCGTGTCTCTGTGTGTCTCACTGTGTGTGTCACTGTGTGTGTGTCTCTGTGTCTCACTGTGTGTCTCTGTGTGTGTTTCACTGTGTGTGTCTGTGTGTCTCACTGTGTGTGTGTGTCTCACTGTGTCACTGTGTGTCTCTCTCACTGTGTGTCTCTGTGTGTGTCTCACTGTATGTGTCTCACTGTGTGTCTCTGTGTCTCACTGTGTGTGTCTCACTGTGTGTGTCTCACTGCGTGTGTCTCACTGTGTCTCTGTGTGTGTCTCACTGTGTGTGTCTCACTGTGTGTGTCTCACTGTGTCTCTGTGTGTCTCACTGTGTATGTCTGTGTGTGTCTCACTGTGTGTCTCACTGTGTGTCTCTGTGTGTCTCACTGTGTGTGTCTCTGTGTGTCTCACTGTGTGTCTCATTGTGTCTCTGTGTGTGTTACTGTGTGTGTCTGTGTGTCTCTGTGTGTCTCTCTGTGCGTGTCTCACTGTGTGTGTCTCTGTGTGTCTCACTGTGTGTGTCTCTGTGTGTCTCACTGTGTGTGTGTGTCACTGTGCGTCTCTCTGTGCGTGTCTCACTGTGTGTGTGTGTCTTTGTGTCTCTGTGCGTGTGTCAGGTCTGGGTCACACGGGGCCCGTGTTGGAGTCTCCGTTTGGCGACGCTGTGGCCCCTGAGGAGGCTCCGCACGCTGTGACGCAGGCGGTCGCCTCTCTACCCCCCGAGCAGCTCTACTGCCTCGTCAAGCAGATGAAGGTTCACACACAAATACTACTACTACTTACTATACTACTATAGTATATACTATACTACTATAGTACACTACTACTATAGTACACTAGTACTATGACACGTGACGCAGGCGGTCGCCTCTCTACCCCCCGAGCAGCTCTACTGCCTCGTCAAGCAGATGAAGGTTCATACACAAATACTATGTTACTACTTACTATACTACTTACTATACCACTATAGTATATACTATAGTAGTATAGTATATACTATAGTAGTATAGTATATACTATAGTAGTATAGTATATACTATACTACTATATACACGACTACTATAGTATATACTATATACACTACTACTATACTACTATATACACTACTACTATACTATATACACTACACTGTACACCACTACACTGTACACCACTACACTACACCGCTACACTGTACACCACTACACTGTATGCCAACACACTGTACACCGCTACACTGTACACGGTGCTGTGCACCGCTAGACTGTACACCGCTAGACTGTACACCGCTAGACTGTACACCGCTAGACTGTACACCGCTAGACTGTACACCGCTAGACTGTACACCTACACTGTACACGGTGCTGTACACCGCCACACTGTACACGGTACGTGCTGTACGTGCGTGGTGACGTGTGCGTGTGTGTACGTGTGTGCGTGTACGTGTGTGTGTGTACGTGTGTGTGTACGTGTGTGTGCGTGTGTGCAGGCGTGCGTGGTGACGTGTGTGTGTGCGTGTGTGGTGACGTGTGTGTGTGTACGTGTGTGCGTGTGTGTGTGCAGGCGTGTGTGTGTGCGTGTGTGGTGACGTGTGTGCGTGTGTGTGTGTGTGCGTGTGTGCGTGTCCAGGCGTGTGTGTGTGACGTGTGTGTGTGTGTGTGTGGTGACTGTGCGTGTGTGTGTACGTGTGTGTGTATGTGTGTGACGTGTGTGTGCGTGGTGACATGTGTGTACGTGTGTGTGTGTGTGTACGTGTGTGCGTGTGTACATGAGTGTGCGTGTGCGTGTGCAGGCGTGTGTGGTGACTGTGTGTGTGCGTGTGTGTGTGTGTGTACGTGTGTGACGTGTGCGTGCGTGGTGACATGTGTGTACGTGTGTGTGTGTGTACGTGTGTGCGTGTGTGGTGACGTGTGCGTGTGTGCACGTGTGCAGGCGTGTGTGGTGACTGTGTGTGTGCGTGTGTGTGTGTGTGTGTACGTGTGTGACGTGTGCGTGCGTGGTGACGTGTGTGTGCGTGTACGTGTGTACGTGTGTGTGCGTGTGTGCGTGTGTGCGTGTGTGGTGACGTGTGCGTGTACATGTGTGTGCGTGTGCAGGCGTGTGTGG
>NC_136329.1:8941376-8946376 GCF_964198595.1 Lampetra fluviatilis
CATAAATATGTAACTAATAAGCTTGTGCCGGAGGCCCCGGGGGGACAGGCGTCTGTGACGTCTCCTGGCCAAACCCCAATTGGCGGAGCCAGGAGATTGAATCTTCACCCTCGGGGCTCCTCCAGAAACAACGAAAAACCACTTCGTGTGGCCACGTGGAATCTTCGAACGCTCACTGCGGAGGAGAGGCTGCCACTCCTCTGTCGGGAGCTGGACCTGTACCGTCTGGATCTCTGTGGCATTCAGGAGGTCCAGTGGACCGGTTCTGGCTCCTGCCACCATGAGGGGTGGAACAGTCCTCTACTCGGGGCAGGAGACTGCCAAACAACAGGGAGTGGCTCTTCTTCTGAACAAAAGAATGAAGGGGGCGTGGGAGCGTGGCGGTGAGGTGTGGGAAGCTGTAAGCCCCAGGCTACTTTGGGCTCGCCTTCCCATCAACCGGAGGTGAGGAGTGGTGGTCGTGGTTACTTATGCCCCCACCGAAGACGAACATCCGTGGAGGGATGCAGGCAAAGCCGATGAGTCAGATTCCTTCTATGACCTGTCACAGGTGCTGGCTAAAGTGGCCACTCGGGACAGAGTCATCTTGTTGGGTGACGTCAATGCCCGAGTTGGTCATGATGCTGGCACCTGGTCTGGAGTGATTGGAGGGCATGGGCCAGATCAGCTCAATAACAACGGTAGGAGGCTGCTAGACTTCTATGCAACCAATGGGCTTGTAATTACCAACACGCTCTTCCGGCATCGGCGCATCCACACAACATCATGGATGCATGGCGGGTCCAAGCAAGAACATCTGCTGGACTACATAGTGACGGACCAGCGGATGCGGGACCATGTCCTTGACACCAGGACCTACCGTGGAGCTGATCTGCCCTCTGACCATCGACTTGTCATCTGTAAGATGCACCTGCCATTCTTCCACTCCGGTGGTGTGTGTACACCCAGGACCCCATTCCAACTTAAGGTGACCTGGTCTCAGTTAGCTGATGAAAGTTGCAAGCGAGAATTTCATCATCACTTGCAGCTGGGGTTGGCATCGTCCCCCACTCCACCTGATGTCGAGGGTAAATGGGCGAGGTTTAAGACTGTGACTCATGCAGCTGCAATTGCTGCTTTGGGTACGTGGTCCAGACCTCCCCAGAGACCCTGGCTGACAGAGGAGGTGTTCAGGATGGTTGAGAAAATGCGTGTGGTGTGTGTGGTGTGTGGTGTGTGGTGGTTGTGTATGTGGTGTGTGTGTGTGTGATGCGTGTGGTGGTTGTGTGTATGTGGGGTGTGATGTGTGGTGTGTGCGATGTGTGTGGTGTGTTGTGTGTGTGTGTGGTGTGTTGCGTGTGTGGTGTGTTGCGTGTGTGTGTGTGGTGTGTTGCGTGTGTGATGTGTGTGTGATGCGTGTGGTCTGTGTGTGTGTATGGTGTGGTATGTGTGGTTTGTGTGATGTGTGTGTGTGGGGTGTTGTGTGTGATGTGTGTGTGGTGTGTGTGTGGTGTGTGTGGTGTGGTGTGATGCGTGTGTGTGGTGTGTGTGTGGTGTGTTGCGTGTGTGATGTGTGTTGCGTGTGTGATGTGTGTGTGATGCGTGTGGTGTGTGTGTTCTGTGATGTGTGGTAGGTCCCATGTCCGATGGACCACGGATGGCCATGCACATGACTGGCCCTGGAGGAGGCATGGGTGGGGGCGGGCCAATGGGAGGAGGAGGCGGACCCATGGGTGGGGGCGGGCCAATGGGAGGAGGGGGCGGGCCAATGGGCGGAGGGGGCGGGCCAATGGGCGGAGGGGGGCCAATGGGCGGAGGGGGCGGGCCCATGGGGGGAGGAGGCGGACCCATGGGTGGAGGGGGGCCAATGGGAGGAGGGCCAATGGGCGGAGGGGGCGGGCCAATGGGCGGAGGAGGCGGGCCAATGGGCGGAGGAGGCGGGCCAATGGGAGGAGGGGGCGGACCCATGGGAGGGGGAGGCGGACCTATGGGGGGAGGAGGACCAATGGGAGGAGGCGGACCCATGGGTGGAGGGGGCGGGCCAATGGGTGGAGGGGGCGGTCCCATGGGAGGCGGAGGAGGCGGACCCTTGGGAGGAGGAGGACCAATGGGAGGGGGCGGGCCTATGGGAGGGGGCGGTCCGATGGGGGGAGGAGGACCAATGGGAGGAGGCGGACCCATGGGAGGAGGCGGTCCCTTGGGAGGAGGAGGACCAATGGGAGGAGGCGGACCGATGGGAGGGGGCGGGCCCATGGGTGGAGGGGGAGGGCCAATGGGAGGAGGGGGTGGACCAATGGGTGGAGGGGGTGGTCCAATGGGTGGAGGTGGAGGGCCAATGGGTGGAGGGGGCGGGCCAATGGGTGGAGGGGGCGGTCCAATGGGTGGAGGGGGCGGTCCAATGGGTGGAGGGGGTGGACCAATGGGAGGGGTTGGTGGTGGTGGAGGTGGAGGGGGGGGAGGCGGGGTGGGGGTGGGGAGGGCGGGGGGCCTCTTGGGAGACGGGCCTCTGGAGCGGAGACCTGGAGGTCACATGGGCACGCCCCCTGATGGCGACCATCCCAGCAGGTGAGTGGTGGTGGTGGCGGCGGTGGCGGCGGTGGCGGCGGCGGTGGCGGCGGTGGCGGCGGTGGTGGCGGCGGTGGCGGCGGTGGTGGCGGCGGCGGTGGTGGTGGTGGCGGCGGTGGTGGTGGTGGTGGTGGTGGCGGTGTTGGCGGTGGCGTTGGTGGTGGTGGCGGTGGTGGCGGTGGCGTTGGTGGTGGCGGTGGTGGCGGCGGTGGTGGTGTTGGTGGTGGTGGCGGTGGTGTTGGTGGTGGCGGCTCGGGGGAGAAGTTGACGACCTCGCCCCCCACGCAGGGGAGCTCGTCGCGGGTTTCTGTCGCTACTTTCAGTGTGTGCCACGCGTGTGCGTTGCGTGTGCGTTGCGTGTGCGTCAGGGGGTACCCCGGGCCGCCCATGGACCCCCGCTCCGTCTCGGCCGAGCAGCTCAGAGACCCCCGAGGAATGGGACCCTCTGCGGATGACATGCGAGGTGATGCAATTACACGCACACACACGCACGTACGCACACGCACACACACACGCACACGCATACGCACGCACACTCACGCGTACACACACACGCGTACACACACACGCATGCACACACGCACGCACACACACGTACGCATGCACACACGCACACACACGTACACACACGCACGCACACGCGCACACACACGTACGCACACACACAACAACAACAACAACCGCCATTCGCAACTAAGTGGCGTTGACGTCACCACGACGCTTGTGCCAGGCCAAGTGCACCCTGAGGCCACGTGAAGTGTCGAACGCCCGCTGGCAGGAGGTCACGGGGCAGACCCAGCAGGTGCCACGGGTCGACTGAGATGACCGAGATGACCGGCTGATGCACCACCTGTACCCCCTACTGTACCAACTTGCTGTGCTTTAGCCACCCGGCGCTCCGCTCGTTGTTGTGAGCGTCGCTCCTCCGCTGTCTCGGGTGTGGACCAATCAACTTCAAGGACAGTGCACACACATTATCAGAGTTATGTTTTTTGTTTGCATTATGACTGCAGGTATTGTGGTCTATGCAAACATGACTCCTTGTAAGAAAAGGTGTCAGTTTTGTTGCCAGATAGAAGGGTAAAAAAACCAATTATCATATTTTTACTGGCAAATGAGGTTCCAATGGTGTGGATGCTTGCCCCGAGCTCTCATACTCTGATGGTGCATTGTCTTTGAGTTGTGCGCCTTTTGGCGTCATCTGGTCCAACACCGTGTGAGACTAGGCTCTAAGGAAAGCTGTCTCGGGTGTGGACCAATCAACTTCAAGGACAGTGCACACACAGATTATCAGAGTTTTTTGTTTGCATTACGACTGCAGGTATTGTGGTCTATGCAAACATGACTCCTTGTAAAAAAAGGTGTCAGTTTTGTTGCCAGATGGAAGGATAAAAACACAATCTTCAACGCAAGCCTCCTTGCTCTGCCCGGGAGAGGCTGCGTCCGGATCTTTGGTGGACCTGCGACCTGCTATGGATCCATATTCCCTTAATTTTCAAGCTTGCGTGCAGTGCCACGTCGTCATCTTACTTGCGCAGCAGCAACACGTTGCCGTCCACTCATTGATATGCAAATTTTCTCTGCCCCCTCCCTCTCTCCGTCCCCGCCCCCCCCCTCCCTATATTTAAGGGACCGTCACAGAAACGACCCCTCTCTTTGTGCCGATATGTGTCCTTTCTCTGTGTGTCCTTGTGATGTCTGTCTGCTTGTATGTCTGTCTATAGTTTTCTAGTTAGATTTTTGTTGCTATTTCTCTTATGCCTGATGGTGATTGCTTGTGTTGCAATGGAAACGTCGCTATTATTTTAATTTATTATTTTATCTTTAGACGTGACTTAACCGAAAGAACCAAAGAATAATTCCTGCAGTCACGAAAGCTCCAAAAATTAAGATTGATGTTGATGGTGTTGATGGTGGTGGTGTTGATGGTGTTGGTGTTGATGGTGGTGGTGTTGATGGTGGTGGTGTTGATGGTGGTGGTGATGTTGATGGTGGTGGTGGTGGTGGTGGTGTTGATGGTGGTGGTGGTGTTGATGGTGGTGGTGGTGTTGATGGTGGTGGTGGTGATGGTGATGGTGTTGGTGTTGATGGTGGTGGTGTTGATGGTGGCGGTGATGTTGATGGTGGTGGTGGTGGTGATGATGTTGGTGGTGTTGATGGTGGTGGTGTCGATGGTGATGATGTCGATGGTGTTGATGGTGATGATGTTGATGATGATGATGGTGATGATGGTGATGATGTTGATGATGATGGTGATGATGATGTTGATGATGATGGTGATGTTGATGATGATGGTGATGATGATGGTGATGATGATGTTGATGATGTTGATGTTGTTGATGTTGATGATGTTGATGGTGATGATGGTGCTGCAGGGTTTAATCAGCGAGGAGGAGGAGGGATGCCCGAACCCCTGCCAGAGTCACGAGGTGCCATGTTTCAGCCTCAAATGGGTA
>NC_136329.1:8954466-8959466 GCF_964198595.1 Lampetra fluviatilis
CGCCGTCCTCCCGGTTTGTTTGTTTGTTGATGTTTGCTTGAAGTTGAATAAAACACCGCTGTGAAAACCACTGCCCATGGCTGCCTTGTGTGGCATTGAGTGGAGCAGGCCTGTGAGTCTCTGTGTGGGTCTCTGTGGGTGTCTGTGGGTGTCTGTGGGTGTCTGTGGGTCTCTTGTGTGTCTCTGTGTCTCTCTGTATGGGTCTCTGTGTGAGTCTCTGTGGGTCTCTGTGTGAGTGTCTGTGTGTCTCTGTGTGTCTCTGTGTGTCTCTGTGGGTCTCTGTGTGAGTCTCTGTGTGAGTCTGTGTGTCTCTGTGGGTGTCTCTGTGGGTGTCTCTGTGTCTCTGTGTGTCTCTGTGGGTGTCTGTGTGTCTCTGAGTCTCTGTGTGTGTCTGTGGGTCTCTTGTGTGTCTCTGTGGGTCTCTGTGTGGGTCTCTGTGGGTGTCTGTGTGTCTCTGAGTCTCTGTGTGTGTCTGTGGGTCTCTTGTGTGTCTCTGTGGGTCTCTGTGTGGGTCTCTGTGGGTGTCTGTGTGTCTCTGAGTCTCTGTGTGTGTCTGTGGGTCTCTAAGTCTCTGCGAGTCTCTGTGTGAGTCTCTGTGTGGGTCTCTGTGAGTCTCTGTGTGGGTCTCTGTTGGTCTCTGTGTGTCTCTGTGAGTCTCTGTGGGTCTCTGGGTCTCTTTGTGTCTCTGTGGGTCTCTGTGTGTCTCTGTGTCTCTGTGGGTCTATGGGTCTCTCTGTGGGTCTCTGTGTGTGTCTGTGGGTCTCTGAGTCTGTGTGTCTCTGTGGGTCTGTGTGTCTCTGTGGGTCTGCGTGTCTCTGTTGGTGGCTGTCAGTCTCTGTGTGTCTCTCTGTTCATCAAGTGAGGCCATTCCGGCTGTCCATCTGATGGTATATGGGTTGTAATTACTGGCGAAACGTCGTACTCAGATTGTGAATGTTGTGGTGGGTTTACTCTGCCAACACACAGGCGGTTAGTCCTGTCCAACACTCGAAGTGAATGTCCGACTTGTATCTTCATAGAGATGACACACAAGCTGCAGACTTCTCATTAAAATCGGTTCAACCCTTTAAATCGACACAAATATTTTCCAATAAAAAAAACGTCGTCTGAAAAGCAAACGAGACAAGTGAAATGCTTTAATGCCGATGTCAAGATAACTTTAAACACATTCCTGCTGTGGAGGGAGCTGGTAGGAACACGTTGGGTTGCTCGGTCAATGGCCTGCAGGGTCAACAGCGGCGTGGTGTATTCCGCAAATATGCCCGACTGTGAGGGCGGGCACAAGCCCGCGTGAGTGGGTTAAACGTTGAGTTTTATAAGGGCACCACGGGGTGACCAGCCCCTCCCCACCCAGCCCCCAACCTCCCCAGCCCCACCCTCCCCACCCAGCCCCACCCTCCCCACCCAGCCCCACCCTCCCCCACCCAGCCCCACCCTCCCCACCCAGCCCCACCCTCCCCCACCCAGCCCCACCCCTCCTACCCCCCCACCCAGCCCCTCCCCACCCAGCCCCTCCCCACCCCACCCAGCCCCTCCCCACCCAGCCCCTCCCCACCCAGCCCCTCCCCACCCAGCCCCTCCCACCCAGCCCCTCCCACCCCCCACCCAGCCCCACCCCACCCAGCCCCTCCCCACCCAGCCCCACCCAGCCCCTCCCCACCCCACCCAGCCCCTCCCCTCTCAGCCCCACCCCTCCCACCCCCCACCCAGCCTCTCCCCACCCAGCCCCACCCCGCCCCACCCCACCAAGCCCCTCCCCACCCTCCCCACCCAGCCCCTCCCCACCCCTCCCCACCCAGCCCCTCCCCACCCAGCCCCACCCCACCCCACCCAGCCCCTCCCCACCCAGCCCCTCCCCACCCAGCCCCTCCCCACCACTCCCCACCCAGCCCCTCCCCACCCGGCCCCACCCAGCCCCACCCCACCCAGCCCCTCCCCACCCAGCCCCACCCCACCCAGCCCCTCCCCACCCTCCCCACCCAGCCCCTCCCCACCCTCCCCACCCAGCCCCTCCCCACCCTCCCCACCCAGCCCCTCCCTACACGACGGACGAACGGACGGACACAATAATCCCCTGTGGGCTGGTGAAACCAGGAGGTTCCTACCCCGTGTCTGTCTGAGTGACCCCCCCCCCCCCCCCCAGTGTCTCTGACCCCCCCAGTGTCTGAGTGACCCCCCCCAGTGTGTCACTGACACCCCCAGTGTCTGTGTGACCCCCCCAGTGTGTCACTGACCCCCCCAGTGTCTGTGTGACCCCCCCAGTGTGTCACTGACACCCCCTCTCAGTACCGCCCCCCCTCATCATCGTCGTCGTCGTCATCGTCAGCGTGTGTGTCTGTGTGGGGGGCTGCTGAGCCAGTGAGGTCCAGCGAGGTCGTGGCGGGCTCTTGGTGAGCGTCACCTCCACCTTGGACGGAGCCATCGCCACAGAGCTGCACGCAGGGTCGATCACCTGGTGACCCACCAACCCCCACGCACACACACACAGATTACACACACACACTACATACACACTACATACACACACACACTACACACACATTACATACACACACTACATACACACTACACTACATACACACACTACATACAAACTACATACACACACTACACACACACTACATACACACACACACTACACACACACACTACACACACAGATTACACACACACACTACACACACACACTACACACACACACACTACACACACACCACACACACACACTACACACACACACTACACACACACACACTACACACACACACTACACACACACACACTACACACACACACACACTACGCACACACAGATTACACACACACTACACACACACTACACACACACTACACACACACTACATACACACACACTACACACACACTACACACACACACACACTACACAGACTACACACACACTACACACACACACACTACACAGACTACACACACACTACACACACACTACACACACACTACACACACTACACACACTACACAGACTACACACACACTACACACACACACTACACACACACAGATTACATACACACACTACACACACACTACACACACACACTACACACACACACTACACACACACTACACACACACTACACACACACTACACACACACTACACACACACTACACACACACTACACACACACTACACACACACACTACACACACACTACACACACACACTACACACACTACACACACAGATTACACACACACACTACACACACACACTACACACACACACTACACACACACTACACACACACTACACACACACTACACACACACTACACACACACTACACACACACTACACACACACTACACACACACTACACACACACACTACACACACACTACACACACACTACACACACACACTACACACACTACACACACACTACACACACACTACACACACACAGATTACACACACACTACATACACACTACACACACACTACACACACACTACACACACACTACACACACACTACACACACACTACACACACACTACACACACACTACACACACACACTACACACACACAGATTACACACACACTACATACACACTACACACACACACTACACACACACACTACACACACACTACACACACACACTACACACACACTACACACACACACTACACACACACTACACACACACTACACACACACTACACACACACTACACACACACTACACACACACACTGCACACACACTACACACACACTACACTACACACACTACACACACACTACACACACACTACACACACACTACACACACACACTACACACACACACTACACACACACACTACACACACACACTACACACACACACTACACACACACACTACACACACACACTACACACACTACACACACACACTACACACACACTACACACACACACACTACACTACACACACACACTACACACACACACTACACACACACACACTACACACTACACACACTACACACACACTACACACACTACACACACACACTACACACACACTACACACACACACACTACACACACACACTACACACACACACTACACACACTACACACACACACTACACACACACTACACACACACACACTACACTACACACACACTACACACACACACACTACACACACACACTACACACACACACTACACACACTACACACACACACTACACACACACTACACACACTACACACACACACTACACACACACACTACACACACACACTACACACACACACTACACACACTACACACACACACTACACACACACTACACACACACACACTACACACACACTACACTACACACACACGAAGTGTGTACAGGGTTGTGGGTGCAACCTGCTACCTGTGACCTCTGTGACCTCTGTGAGCTGTGACCTCTGCGACCTCTATGCGACCTCTGTGAGCTGTGACCTCTCTGTGACCTCTCACCCCAAAGAGTTCGACGTCCAGGTTGAACTCCTTGTCCCCCTCAAACTCCACTCCCACAATCAGCTGTGAGACAAACACACGCAGAGTGAGACACACACAGAGTACACACGCAGAGTGAGACACACACAGAGTACACGCAGAGTGAGACACACACAGAGTACACACACAGAGTGAGACACACACAGTGAGTGAGTGGTGAGTGAGTGGTGAGTGGGTGGTGAGTGAGTGGTGAGTGGGTGGATGAGTGGTGAGTGAGTGGTGAGTGAGTGGTGAGTGAGTGGTGAGTGGGTGGATGAGTGGTGAGTGGTGAGTGAGTGGTGAGTGAGTGGTGAGTGAGTGGTGAGTGAGTGGTGAGTGAGTGGTGAGTGAGTGGTGAGTGAGTGGTGAGTGAGTGGTGAGTGGGTGGATGAGTGGTGAGTGAGTGGTGAGTGAGTGGTGAGTGAGTGGTGAGTAAGTGGTGAGTGAGTGGTGAGTGAGTGGTGAGTGGGTGGATGAGTGGTGAGTGAG